>NC_137882.1:37452135-37724635 GCF_963924005.1 Protomyctophum bolini | reverse complement strand
AAATACATACAGTAGAATAGCAAGAAGTGTAGCCTATTGAACAAAGTGATGAAGTCAAATGATCTCTTGTAGGATGTATAGGTAAATATAAAGACAAACAAAGGATAATGTGGCAACTTGAGATTGGTGGATTGAAGTTTAGTGTATTCATGTTTTTAGACAGCATTGTTTTATTTCCATAGCTGTAGCAGTGCAGTGGTAAGCAGCAATACACTAAAGACAGTGATGCAGGAGACATTGACGTTATGAAATGTAATGTAAATAAATATAAAATGATGGAAACTGTTTACACAGAGCATCTTAAAAAGTATTTAATAGAGTGATGAAATATATTTACAAAGTAAAGTATTTAATAGATGGACAAAGGCCAGAGCTATGGCTCATCATGTACATGGTGTGAGCTACTGTAGGGTATGAGCACTTAAAGAGGATGTGGTTTTGTTCAGTTTGTGGTTGAGGTGGTTTCCTACGTCTCGACATGCTTGTTGTGAAACCCTAAATACATATAGTAGAATAGCAAGAAGTGTATTAGACACAGTGATGAAGTCAAATGACCTGTAGGATGAATATAAAGACAAAGATAATGTGGCAAGATTGGTGGATTGAAGTTTAGTGTGTTTATTCATGTATTTATATCATGGAGTTGCACAAACTGCAAGTGCACATTTGAGTGAGGAATATACAGATATCTGTCTCTAAACTAACACCTCCACTCAGCTCCTTCCATAGTTGGCTTTGTCTCCCCTTATCTCTCCCTATCTCCACACACGCACACGGTTCCCTACTAGTTCCCTACAACGTGTGAAGAATGCAACGCAGCTGAACGGTCAAAAGCTTAGCATAGCATACCTTGACTTCCGGTCGAGGGACATCAAAATAATAAGTCATTTTCATTTTTTTATTATTACAAAAAAATATTCTCTGGTATCGGTATTCGATATCGGTATCGGCTAACACAGAAATTGTGGTAATGTCTGCTAGCGTGGCGGATGCTACGCATGGACCGGATAGCAACACGGTAACACCCCTTTGCAATGACATATCAGTAGGAAACCCGAGTCATTTGACAGCCCCTTTTAATAGACTGAGATGACTTGACTCGACTGGACTATGACGGACTAACAGTTTAGGCCATGATGAAGTATCAATAGTGCAATATAGAAATAATCTGGTGAAAGCAAAAAAATACAGAATACAACATTGAATTGAGTAAAAGTACACTTTTAATGTTCTTATCTTAATATTTTCAAACATTATTACTTGGAGAGACTTTTAAAACTGTCTTAAATGCATTACACATATGTAATACTAATAATAATATTGATAAGAGAAGTGGCCAGGAGTTCATGCAACATTAACAAACTGTTTTTTTAATTATAATGCAAATAATTGAAATGCAAATAATTATACAAGCACGCATCAGATTAACCTTGTTAATATTCAAACTTCAAATGTCTTAACAAAGTGAAGCTACTGCATGTTTATTCTCAAATATAAACAGAATTACATTTCTTAACATAGCCTACTTTACACATTTGCAATATATAAACACTTATTTGAGTAAAGTTAAGGTCAGATCAACATAATGGAATGTCAGAACAGGTCAGCTCCATACATGGAGATCTATGTAGCGGGGACATTCTCTTAAGTGTACAGGGTTTGATGAGGGGCCAGGTAGGGCCGGGCCTTAATTTTCAGGCCTACTGAGAACTCTAGTTTTCGCCATCTGCCGGGCGCGGCTTCACTAATAACTTTGGGGTAGGCCCGTCTAGAGTTTAAATGGACAGGTATCAGTCAAAAGGGAGACATCGAAGAGGAAGGATGGATGGGAATGATGGACATATGGAATGTCTGAACAGGTTCTGACATATATCCATATATGGAGATCTAAGGGTTTGAGGTCAGATGTAGAGTTGCTGGCCAATAGTGATGACATCAGGGATCTCCATATATGGGCTTAAAAGCGACAGCAGGTCGAATTTACTATGAGGATCTCCATCCCTGATGATGTCACATGATGTCACGAGACCATATATGGATAATGAGTGACTGACGAGAAAGGCACAATGTCATAGTAAATGCGACCTGGAGTTGCAACAATACACAATACATTACACATCAGCAATGACTCCAAGAACGATACTAGGCCTAGATATATTACATTTGGTGTGTGCGCATGCATTTTGATTACACACACAAATTGGTTGTGTGCATGTGTGTCCCAATAGAGGGCATGCGCGTGACATCACCAAACCCGGATGTTATGTGGGAACGCCTACTGAGTAGCAAAAAACTACTTTCTGGCCTTGACAGCCCAGTCAAGGCCTTCAGTCTTATCTGATTGACAGCCCATACAGCCAAACAGAAAAGTCTTATCTGATTGACAGCCCATGCAGCCAAACAGAAAAGTCTTATCTGGTTTACAGCCCATACAGCCAAACAGAAAAGTCTTATCTGGTTGACAGCCCATACAGCCAAACAGAAAAGTCTTATCTGATTGACAGCCCATACATCCAAACATCCTATCTGATTGCATTAAACAACGTTAAACAATGTTAAACTCACTTTGCCACTGACTCACTTTGCCACTCGATTTGCCACTCATACCCAATGTGTATGGTTGGTTACATGTATACATGTTACCCTACCTACAGTACATACAGTACATTCATATCCACAACCCATAGTTCTATTATGGTCATTTGGGTCCAGGCTGCTTCTCACTCTATAGGTCTCTTTATCATGTATAAACACCAGAGTGAACCGAGAAGACTTTAACTCAGGAGGAGAGAGATGCAGCTGTGTGAAGCTGACCTATGCTTCGCCGCACGCCAGTGTTGCACATCAAAAATATCCAACCTACTAGCTAAGAACGAGATGCGTTGAGACGCGTTGTGAGCTTGTAGGTCGGGTATTTTCGACGTGCGACACCGTCATGTAATGAATATGCTGATCTAGGATCAGATAACTGCTGTTATGTGGTTGTAAATGTAAACTATGTATTGCAATGTTGTGTTACGTTATCCAAATGATAAGGATAATAGCCTAATGATAATATAGCATTTTTCAGTCGGCCACGGTGGCCAGCAATACTTTTATCCTATTTAACGGTCAATTAAAAATGTTCTGGGTCAATGGTGGATATATATCGGCTAACGTAAACCTTGGTGCAGATCCATGTGTCTTTATCCACGTGTGGTGTTGGCTTTGGTTTTTCCTACACGGCTGTATCTGAGGAAATGAAACAGAGTTACAGTAACACTGTGTCATTAAACAAGCAGTATATAAAACACAATCTGTGTTTCCCTAAAAGGATTGTGAACAATGATTATGAGCGTCTGCTAAATGTCTAAATTGTAAATAGTAAATTGTATGCTGCGTTCACGACATTATTAGGCTCAAAATGTGATTGCTTCTGGACTCTGATGCTACTAATCAGTGTTGTAATGTTTGTACAGACAGTATGGAATGAGAGTACAGTCTGCTGAAATAAAATCAGGTGATTGAATCTATAAAATATAGACGTGTATAATATATATATTTACCATTCTCTTGGTCATCAGGGTGGTTGATTACTCCATAGTCACTTGTGTCACCTGAAGGGAAACAAAATGAGTCTTAATGTGATGCTTATAATTGTTATTTCAATAATGGTCCCTGGAACAAGACATTTTCAGATAGGGTGGTCCACGGCCAAATACATGGTCCTTGACACAAATAACTACTGGTTTGAATGCATTTTGTAGAAACGGCCTCAGGTCTTAATGGACCGTTAATGGGTTGATGAACATGATTGGTTCAAAGACTGACCGTACTGCAGTGGGCAGTATAGGTCATCATCTGGATCTCCTCTTTGATTGGTCGCCTGGTGGACTGTAGCTGAGGCCTGATTGGTTCCCTGAGACTCAATGACTCTGTTAATTAAAATATAAATATGTATCAGTGATGAAGAATAAACCAAGATGTAATCCACTGCTGTCATGTTTATGAATGTACATAGATCAATACTGTACGTACCTGACATAAGCTGGATCTGTGGATTAAAAACAATATACATTATAACATCAATATCTGAACCAAATACAAACATAATCGGGGTCACTTCATTCTCATTTAATTTCAAAATTTGGCTATTAAAAAAAAAAAAAGATCTACAAGCTCATAGCACGTCACTTCGTGCCACACTATGAGTTTGTAGATCTGCTTTTTTATTTTTTATAATCGTGAACATTTATATAAATCACAGGCACAAAACACATTTCTAACAAATCCAATTAATCTGAACCTGAAAATGAATTCCTATAAGGACTCTCCTAACATGAATGTTCCACAATGACACCAAATGAAACCAGATTTAAATCGTTGGATTGGACGTTTAAAAAAGTGCATACTGTACCATTTTCATAATCATCATCAGGTTGGTTTATCTGAGACTCAATGACTCTGTAAATAAAATATAAATATGTATCAGTGCTGAAGAATAAACCAAGATGTAATCCACTGCAGTCATGATGATGAATATACAGTATCAATACTGTACCTACCTGACATAAGCTGGATCTGTGAATTAAAAACAATATACGTTATAACATGAATTCACTAAAGTCACTTTCTTCTTCATGTTTCATACTTTTTTTTAAGATTATAATTTTTTGGCTATTCGCCTTTTTATTGATAGAGCGTAGATGAAAGTAGGCTGACAGGAAATGGGGAGAGAGATGGGGGGGGGTCACACGCAGTAAAGGCCGTCGGGAGTAGGAGTCGAACCCGCGGCACACAGCCAGAACTGGATTACCAGCCCAGACAGCTACGCCAGCCACCCGGGCCCGGAAAACATTGTTCTAATGAATCCATTTAATCTGAACCTGACAATGAATTGACTCTCAGATTTAAATCTTTGCATTGGATGTTTAAAAAAGTTTATACTGTACCATTTTCATAGTCATCATCAGGCTGGTTTATATTCCCATAGACGCTTGTGTCGCCTAAAAGTAAATTACATGCATTAATGTGGTGCTTAATTCAGTTATTTCAGTGATGGCTTTCTATTCTATTGTGCAAATGAGGAAAAACAAACACAACTGAACTTCCAAAATGGACTTTAAATGTCTAAAGAATGAATCTATATTTTATTTTAAGTTAGACATTAATTGATGTTCAAAGTACAGTAGAACCAGTTGTCACAGGTGTCCTTAATGAACGTGATTGGTTGAAAGACTGACCGTGCTGCAGTGGGCAGTACACATCATCAGGAGACGCACTCTGATTGGTCGTCTGGTTTGTAGCTGGGCTCTGATTGGTTCCCTGAGACTGAGTGGGTCTGCAATTAAAAGATCCATATTCATCAGCAGTAATGGAGAAAAAAGGAATGTGTAATATATTGCTGCGGTCATATTGATGAGTAGACAGAGTAATACTTAGTAGCACTCACCTGACACCACATGGACCTGTAAATGAAAAACAACACCTTATAACACAAGTATTTAAACCTTCTAAATATCATCTCATGAGAGTTGCTCAGTGAATGCAATCTAGAGGTAATCCATCTAATGCAGGGCAGTGATGTAAATAGGTTTTCAATGTAATGGGTCCCATGGGTCTCATTACCCAACACAGATTTCACTGAACCCACTCAACTATTTAGAATACCGTTTGTTGTAATGGAGTATGTTGCCTTTTAACCACTTTGAGACTGTCTCTAGACTCTATACTAGTGACTTTTCTGTTTTCACTCTACATTAAACCTCTTCACTGAAAATAGCCAATCGACAAGCTCACAATGTGTTGCATTGAAGACATTCTATAGGACAAGCTCACAAAGCTTGTCGAAGGAGGTGCACGGGCTACAACGTTTGGGAGTTGGGACCCACTGTTATCACTTTATGGTAATCAGATCAGTGTGGATATTGATTTAATAGGGCAGGGGTGCCCAAAAGGTAGATCACAAAGGCTCTGCAGGTAGACCACATCTGACATGCTCCTAAAAATATATCACTTCAAATACAAACATAAAATGTCCTATTCCAGGACATTTGTAAAGCCAGAGCCACTATTCCAAAGCCCCCTCGGGTAGTGGTACATTTATAAACTATTTTCAGCAATGAGAATACTTTTTTTTTTGGTGGGTAGATCTTGTTTAGCTGGTCATTTTGAAAGCAGCTCTCAATTAAAAAACGTGTGGGCACCCGTGGAATAGGGAAACACTTCAGCACTTGGCAACATGTATAGCTATAGTCAATCATTCTAAACAATGGAGCAACCATTTGGGAGTTGTACAGTCTGTCAATTTATGTAAAATATCAATAATGTGAATACTCCCTCTCTATTCCCAGGTACAGTAGGCTACAGTATACAATCAATGTGATCTCTAAGTGATGGATTATAATGGGAGCGTACCCATGTTCCCCAGGTTCTATGTTCCCCACCATGCAAAAAAGGTTATTTTTCCCCCACTTAAAACAAACCTAAACAAGAAACCCAACGTAGTAATTCTAATAAGACTAAAAGTATTTTAGCAACTTAGTCTTACTTTTGGTAAATTCTGAATTAAGCTCAGTCTTTGAACAATGCATTGAACATTATGCTCAGCTTGTCCAACGGCTAATCGCTAACACGTCTTGATTTTTGACAGCAAATTTTGATGTAGCCATAATATTTTGAGTACAATTTAATTTGCTGTATGTGTAGGCCTACTCAATTTAATGTTTTAGCGTTAGTCTAGTTTTAGTCGGCTACGTATCGTAAAATTTTAGTTGTTGACTAAATGTAAAGTTAATTTAGTCGACAAAAATGTATGTTGGGGGTACCTTGAGGACGAATAATTTTACACTTTGTTGCAGGCTGAAAATGACCGATCTGCAAGCTGTCTGCTATGTTCAGAGCACAACACAGGAGCACAACCAACATTAAATTGTTTAGTTCTACTGGATCTCTGCTCCACTAGTACCTCCCTAACATTTAGTTCTACTGGATCTCTTCTCCACTAGTACCTCCCTAACATTTAGTTCTACTGGATCTCTGCTCCACTAGTCCCTCCCTGACATTTAGTTCTACTGGATCTCTGCTCCACTAGTCCCTCCCTGACATTTAGTTCTACTGGATCTCTGCTCCACTAGTCCCTCTCTAACATTTAGTTCTACTGGATCTCTTCTCCACTAGTCCCTCCCTGACATTTAGTTCTACTGGATCTCTGCTCCACTAGTCCCTCCCTGACATTTAGTTCTACTGGATCTCTGCTCCACTAGTACCTCCCTAACATTTAGTTCTACTGGATCTCTGCTCCACTAGTACCTCCCTAACATTTAGTTCTACTGGATCTCTTCTGCACTAGTCCCTCCCTGACATATATATTGTCCTTACTGTATTTTCCTCCTAATACATGAGTGTGTTTGCACTTTTATTTTTATTTTTAATTTTGTACAGTAATAACAGTTCAATAGATGCCTGAAACTAATACTAGTAATATCTACTGGAGGCGGCGGAGGCCATAAACCCAACCATCCTAAACAAACGGAATATGTCGAAAATAAAAAAACAAAAAAGCTTGATAAAGACCTCGTTTTGTAACAACAGTGGATATTCCAACAGCAACCACCAGGAGGAGCAGTAGAGCTGCCAGAGAACCAACTATGTACGGGACAAACCGGAACTCTGCAGTGAGGGGAAAAGTATTCACACCTTTTACTTTAAGTAAAAACATCAACACTGCAATGCAGACGCACTCCGTTACAAGTACAAGTCTGGTAATCAGAATGAGTACAAAAGTACTAAATGTAGGCTAAATGTTTTGTAATAATAATAGGAAGTGGCATTCATGTCAGGCTCATTAAAAAAGGCTGGAACTCTCACCGGGTGTGGATGATGGTGGTGATGTCGTCGTCAGAGCGGGACATGAGGTGGTGTCGTTTACAGACACCCATCCTGATATGCGTGTCCCGTTGGAGTCGGTGCAGTTGATGTATTTGAACCCTAACAGACAGAACATGGAAACTATTTAGACCTGACGACGATTCTACGAATGTCTTCAAAATCCTGACAGTTTTCTGAAAAACCCATGTTTCTATGTCAGTGGTTCTCAAACTATTTCATGTCAAGGATCCCTATAGAATTATATGTATTTGGCCGCCGACCCCCATCTGAATATATGTTGTTCCAAGGACCCCCTTAGAAGCAAAGACTTGAATTAAAATCGTTCGCATTTTTACTATTTTTCAAAGAAATAGCAGATCTACAAGCTCGTAGCGCAGTGCCGCGCTATGAGCTTGTAGATCTGCTATTTTTCAACAACTAAAGCATAACATAATGCTTGGAACACCAAAAGGGGTTCCCGCCCTGAATGGGTTAACACCTCTCTATAGACAAATCCACGTCACAGCTTCGGTGTCACTATCGGCGCCGGCACACTTTAGCGCCACGAAGATGCCTAAAGCCGCGAGCAGCGGGTTTTTAGACAGCTGGTGGATAGAAATTAAGCTCTTCTTGGCATTTCTTGTCAAAGGGTCAAAGGAAAATGTCCCGCTGAAAACTGAAGGAAGAGCCTAAACAAACGCTTTGCAGTAACAAACCATTCATACCGGCAGTTTTATCTAGAGGACTTTAAGAAAAAACAAAGCAACGTGCAACATGATGAATAACCGCGAGCGTATGCTCCCCAGGTTCTATATGTTCCCCAGGTTCTATGTTCCCCAGGTCCTATGTTTCCCAGGTTCTATGTTCCCCAGGTCCTATGTTTCCCAGGTTCTATGTTCCCCAGGTTCTATGTTCCCCTGGTTCTATGTTCCCCAGGTTCTATGTTCCCCAGGTCCTATGTTCCCCTGGTTCTATGTTCCCCAGGTTCTATGTTCCCCAGGTTCTATGTGTATGGACCATGTACGTTTGCACTAATTCATACATAGGAGCGGCGCAGAAAATCCCGCCGCTCCTATGTATGAAAGCCTTTACGTCCCGTCTTTTGTCAGTCGCTTCCATGTTTATCAAGGAAGTTGAAAAGCTTTAGCGCCTCCCCGGCGCCTCCCCTGGTCGAAAATTTCCAACTGACTTCAGTTCACTCGACATGCACGCGCACACGCACACTTCCTTGATAAACATGGAAGCGACTGACAAAAGACGGGACGTAAAGGCTTTCATACATAGGAGCGGCGGGATTTTCTGCGCCGCTCCTATGTATGAATTAGTGTAAACGTACATGGTCCATACACGTTTTGGATTAATGGTGTGGTAAGGATAAGAAACGTATATTGCGGAAGCTTGCGCCGTTCCTGAAACGCGTGGGAGGGGCCTAGTGTGTGACCTCATCTCGGAGCTACAGAATGAGCGTAGGGAGAGGGCACATATGGGGCTATATGTTCCCCAGGTTATATGTTTCCCAGGTTATATGTTTCCCAGGTTATATGTCCCCCAGGTTCTATGTCCCCCAGGTCCTATGTTCCCCTGGTTCTATGTTCCCCAGGTTCTATGTTCCCCATGTCCTATGTTCCCCAGGCCATATCTTCCCCAGGTTCTATCTTCCCCAGGATCTATGTTCCCCAGGTTCTATGTCCCCCAGGTTGCAAAAAAGGTTATTTTTTCCCCACTTAAAATAAACCTAAACCTAAACCAGAAACCTAACCTAGTAATTTTAGTAATTCTAGTAAATCTAAAAGTATTTTAGCAATAGTGTTCCTTTTAGTAGCAAATTCTGATTTAAGCTCAGTCTTTGAACAATCCTTTAGGCCTGCCTAGGCTACTTAAACTATCTAGTCTTAGCCGACTAAAAATTAACACTGGCATAAAATAAACTATTCCTCACTCTTCAACAAAGATGGCAAAAACAAACATTATTTGTTCTGTACTACAATTATATAGTACAAAACACTGAAGTCCTTAAACCAGAAACCTAACGCTAACCCTAAACCTAAGGTAAGTGGGGAACATATAACCTGGGGAACATAGAACCTGGGGAACATATAACCTGGGGAACATAACAACTGGGGAACATAGAACATGGGGAACATATAACCTGGGCAACATAGAACCTGGTGAACATAGAACCTGGGGAACATATAACCTTGGGAACATAGAACCTGGGGGACATAACAACTGGGGAACATAGAACCTGGGGAACATAGAACATGCATGGGGAACATAGAACCTGGAGAACATAGGGATGACCCCGATTAACCCACTAAACCCTAAGCAGAACACATTATGGTTATTATACATTACTGCCATGTTCCTCAGTATCATTTACAATCATGTTCAGTCTCACCGGGACATGCAGTGATGTTCTTCGTAGCAGCAGCACGGCTGACACTGTTGCTGACGATACACATCAGGAGTCCAGAGAGATCCTGTGTCAGAGGCAAGGTTATTAGCCTGGGTTCCAGCGGGTCTGAAATGTCACTTTGCATGACTTGCGAAGTGACATTTCAGACTAGATTTTAGAGCAGGTTTGCTACAGTTTGTATTAGTTTCTTATTTTTGTGACGCTTAGTTTCAGTTTAGTTTATATTAATGACTTTGTGTTCATTGCAACAAATAAGTCAGGTGCAGGATTGCAAAGGGCCAACATAAGTGTTGTGTAACAGTGTAATATAAAAAGATAGCATTACAAAAACATAATATCCATTTACAGATTAAGCTAAGAAGTAAATTGACAAAAACTAAGGGAACTTTGTCTATCATTTCAGATGATTTTGTGTTTCAGTTTGTTATCGTCTTTTTTATTTTATTTTATTTTATTTTATTTTATTTTATTTTATTTTATTTTATTTTATTTTAATTTTAGTTAACTACTATACTAACCTGTGTCAGAGTGATGCTCTGGGTGTCCTGACGTCCAGAGAAGAGTTGGTTGTCTGTCAGAGGTTCTCCGTCCAGAGTCCAGCTGTACTGGACACTGTCCCCGTCACAGGAGCAGGACAGCCTCATCTGTCCTTGGGACAGACACTCAGAGGACAGCTTAGGAGAGGACACTGGAGCTGGAGGACACACAGTCAAAACACACAGTGAAAGACTTTGTATTAGTGTTGGTGCCGCATTAATGCATTTTATTCACATTTCTTCAAGTCTCTAGTCCACGGAAAACAACCTATAATATAATATAAATGTATTTTATAAATTTAAATAACATTTTCATAAATGTATTTTAAATTAAATATTTATAAATGTATTTTATTCTAAATTAATGCATAGCAAATGCCTGAATAATTGAAGCTGCATTTGACATGAAACGGCAGTAGTTCCAGCTGAACAGTTTATATTATATTTTTTATCAGTTGTATTACATATCAGTTGTAATTTGTAACACTTTACCTTGAACAGACAGATGGAGGTGTTTCCTTTCGATTAACATTCCATCCTTGTTGTTGAAGATGTGAAGAACATAGTGACCTTCATCACTCTTTGTGACGTCACGCATCCCAAACGTTCCATTACTGTTAATAAAGTATGATCTGTTTCGGTATGATGGATACGTTTTAAACATCCATATTATAAGGCGAAATACTCGATCTTTTATCCCTTTGTATAATGTGTATTCACGTCCTGTCTCAATCCTCTCCACCAGGCGTAGCTCAACGGTTCCCCCCAGAGCTGCGAAACACTGTGACAGAACACCATTCTGTCTGGCGTCACAGTGGAGAGGCACACCTGAGGAGAGATAGTTCAATGTTTAATAATGAGTTAAATTAGCACATTTACACTCTACAGTTTCGACATTGTGAGGCTAGGGTGGGCTGCAGCCCGGGGGCCCCCGACAGGGGGGGCCCTCCATATTTTTTCTTTTTTATGATTTGAAATTGTAAAGTATTGCAATCCAATTCAAGTGAGATTTATGTTTGGTTATTGTACACTTGGAATTATCGTTAAAACATTGAGAGCTTCTGCTCAGACAGTGACGCTGTCTTGTGGGGTAGCTGTGGAAACCCCTCCCAATGTCGCTGTGCATGGCAGCCTGCATTCAGCGACTAGTCTGTCTGTCTGCCTGCCTGCCTGCCTTTCTATTTTGGGGGGGCTGGGTACCCCAAAATTACAGCGAAATTAGAACAAAATACAGCATTTTTTTCCCGGCCGTGCGTGCCCATGGGGGGCCCTGAAATGTTGGCTATGTCCCCCTGGTTCTATGTTCCCCAGGTTCTATGTTCCCCAGGTTCTATGTTCCCCAGGTTATATGTTCCCCAGGTCCTATGTTCCCCTGGTTCTATGTTCCCCAGGTTCTATGTTCCCCATGTCCTATGTTCCCCAGGTCCTATCTTCCACAGGTCCTATCTTCCCCAGGTTCTATGTCCCCCAGGTTCTATGTTCCCCAGGTTCTATGTCCCCCAGGTTGCAAAAAAGGTAATTTTTTCCCCACTTAGAATAAACCTAAACCTAAACCAGAAACCTAACCTAGTAATTTTAGTAATTCTAGTAAATCTAAAAGTATTTTAGCAATAGTGTTCCTTTTAGTAGCAAATTCTGATTTAAGCTCAGTCTTTGAACAATCCTTTAGGCCTGCCTAGGCTACTTAAACTATTTAGTCTTAGCCGACTAAAAATGAACACTGGCATAAAATAAACTATTCCTCACTCTTCAACAAAGATGGCAAAAACAAACATTATTTGTTCTGTACTACAATTGTATAGTACAAAACACTGAAGTCCTTAAACCAGAAACCTAACGCTAACCCTAAACCCTAAGGTGAGTGGGGAACATAGAACCTGGGGAACATATAACCTGGGGAACATAACAACTGTGGAACATATAACCTGGGGAACATATAACCTGGGGAACATAACAACAGGGGAACATATGACCTGGGGAACATAACAACTGTGGAACATATAACCTGGGGAACATAGAACCTGGGGAACATAACCTGGGGAACATAGAACCTGGGGAACATAGAACCTGGGGAACATAGAACCTGCATGGGGAACATAGAACCTGCGGAACATAGAACCTGGGGAACATAGGGATGACCCTGATTAACCCACTAAACCCTAAGCAGAACACATTATGGTTATTATACATTACTGGCATGTTCCTCAGTATCATTTACAATCATGTTCAGTCTCACCGGGACATGCAGTGATGTTCTTCGTAGCAGCAGCACGGCTGACACTGTTGCTGACGATACACATCAGGAGTCCAGAGAGATCCTGTGTCAGAGGCAAGGTTATTAGCCTGGGTTCCAGCGGGTCTGAAATGTCACTTCGCATGACTTGCGAAGTGACATTTCAGACCCGCGGAACGCGGCAAATCAGGCTGGAACCCATGCAGGCTACAAGGTTATAATAATAATAATAATAATAAAACTTTATTTGTATAGCACCTTTCATGACATGAAATGCAGCTCAAAGTGCTTTACAGAGAAATGGAGGATAAAAGAAAAGCAAGGCAACAACATTAAAACAAGCAGTAATGCAATACAGTGAGGACATGAATAACAAAAATAAAAAATAAAATATCAATTAAAAGCAATGTTGTAGAAGTGGGTCTTGAGCTGAGCTTTAAAAATGTCTACAGAGGCTGCCTGACGAAGGTACAGTGGGAGCTTGTTCCATGCCGACGGCCCGTAGAAGCAAAAAGCTGTATAGTGTGGGATGTTTCATTATAGTTTAGTTTTAGTTAGTTTTGATGTTTGATGTTTTTTCTAATTCAGTTAGTTTTTGTTAGATTTTAGAGCAGGTTTGCTACAGTTTGTATTAGTTTCTTATTTTTGTGACGCTTAGTTTTAGTTTAGTTTATATTAATGACCATTTGTGTTCATTGCAACAAATAAGTCAGGTGCAGGATTGCAAAGGGCCAACATAAGTGTTGTGTAACAGTGTATTACAAAAAAGATAGCATTACAAAAATATAATATCCATTTACAGATTAAGCTTAGAAATAAATTGACAATCATCACAATCATTTCAGATGGTTTTGTAAGCACACAATACAGTTTCAGTTTGTTATCATCTTTGTTTTTTTTGTTTTTTTAACTACGATACTAACCTGTGTCAGAGTGATGTTCTGGGTGTCCTGACGTCCTCCAGAGAAGAGTTGGTTGTCTGTCAGAGGTTTTCCGTCCAGAGTCCAGCTGTACTGGACACTGTCCCCTTCACAGGAGCAGGACAGCCTCATCTGTCCTTGGGACAGACAGTCAGAGGACAGCTTAGGAGAGGACACTGGAGCTGGAGGACACACAGTCAAAACACACAGTGAAAGACTTTGTATTAGTGTTGGTGCCGCATTAATGCATTTTATTCACATTTCTTCAAGTCTCTAGTCCACGGAAAACAACCTATAATATAATATAAATGTATTTTATAAATTTAAATAAAATATTTATAAATGTATTTTAAATTAAATAGTTATACATTTATTTTATTCTAAATTAATGCATAGAAAATGCATGAATAATTAAAGCTGCATTTGACATTAAACTGCAGTAGTTCCAGCTGAACAGTTTATATTATATTTTTTATCAATTGTATTACATATCAGTTGCAATTTGTAACACTTTACCTTGAACAGACAGATGGAGGTGTTTCCTTTCGATTAACATTCCATCCTTGTTGTTGAAGATGCCAAGAACATAGTGAGCTTCATCACTCTTTGTGACGTCACTCATCCCAAATGTTCCACTACTTTCAATCAAGTATGATCTGTTTCGGTATGTTGGAGCAGGGTAAAACTTCCTTCTAAGTCTAAATACTCTAAAATACTCTTTTATCCCTTTGTATAATTGGCATTCAATCTCAATCTCAATCCTCTCCACCAGGCGTATCTCAACGGTTCCCCCCAGAGCTGCGAAACACTGAGTTCCATTCTGTCTGGCGTCACAGGGGAGAGGCACACCTGAGGAGAGATAGTTCAATGTTCAATAATGAGTTAAATTAGCACACTCTACAGTTTCGACATTGCGATATTTTGTATGATTTGAAATTGTAAAGTATTGCAATCCAATTCAAGTGAGAATTATGTTTGGTTATTGTACATTTAGAATTATCGTTAAAACATTGAGAGCTTCTGCTCAGACAGTGACGCTGTGTTGTGGGGTAGCTGTGGAAACCCCTCCCAATGTCGCTGTACATGGCAGCCTGCATTCAGCGACTAGTCTGTCTGCCTGCCTGCCTTTCTCTTTTGGGGGGGCTGGGTACCCCAAAATTACAGCGAAATTAGAAAAAAATACAGCATTTTTTTCAGGCCGTGCGTGCCCATGGGGGGCCCTGAAATTTTGTCTAGCCCGGGGGCCCTTGGGAGGGTAAATCCGGCCCTTATATGCTGACATCGGGTTTGAACTTAATTTCCAGCGTGATGCACATTCGAGACTCGTGTAAAAGAGAAACAAGGCTGTGAAAACTGCCACTGAACGGGAATAATTTCAACGCAGAAATAAATACTTAGTCATTGACGACACGAACGAGTGTGAACGAGTAGTTCACTACTCACTATACTTGATTGAACTATCAACACTAGTCTGTGAAATAATATTCTCAGTCTTTCTATATTAATGTATTTTAAAAACCAGAATTCACAATTCACTCATATACATTTGACTGATATTCATAGAGATACATGGAGCATTGATCGCTTTAGCTGATTGGTGTACAACATAAACAACTTGTTGACACTACACAATATCAATTATTATTAGTAGCAGACATAATAGTGAATATGAACAATGCATTAACCCATTTTGGGCGGGAACCCCTTTTAAGCATCATGTTATGCTTTAGCTGTTGAACAATAGCAGATCTACAAGCTCATAGCGCGGCACCGAGTGCCGTGCTATGAACTGGTATGTCTGCTATTTTTTGAGCGGTGCAACCACTCCTACAACCAGCAATGTCCGTGTACACCTATGTGTGGTTGTTAACCTATATGTGACCGTTAATGAGCCAGTATAATGAGTACCAGTAGGAGCGCTGTTGCCAGAAACAGAGAGAGAGAGATAGTATTAGTGCTGCACGCACTGTTGCCTGCTAATGAGAGAGAGAGAGGGAGAGAGGGGGGAGAGGGAGAGAGGAGGGGGGGGGGGGGGGGGGGGGTCACACGGGTGTGATTTTTTCTTAAATCGTGAAAATGTGGCGGGGGGGGGGGTTAAATAGTAAATAAATGATCTTCTCACCATGAGACAGTCCAACTGTCATCATCATCGCCAGTAGAACGACCACAGTCTCCATGTGTCCTGATGTACAGAGAGAGAGAAGGTTGGAGGCAGCTAGGGGTAGAATAAAGTACTCAAAAGTGTTACTTATGTAAAAGTGTGAATACTGCAATGTAGAACTACTCCCGTTACAAGTCAAAGTCAATTTAAAATGTACTTGAGTATAAAAATACAAAAGTATTGCTATCAAAATGTGATGCAGAATGTTCCATTTCAAGTTTTCAAATGTTTACATTAATACCTTTGAAAATAACTGACTCACAATGTGTGTCACTGCGACACATTGTGAGCTTGTAGATCGGGTATTTTCAATTTCAAATGGCCGAAATGTGTAAAGGGTTGAACTGTTGTAATAATAATAATAATAATAAGTAATAATTAAAATCTATAAATAATTATAGTAACTAAAGTTTTCAAACAAACGTAGTGGAGTAATAAAAGTGCCAAATTTGCATCGGAGATGTAGTGGGAGTAAAGTAGTAAAAGTAAAAGTATTGAAAAATACGCAAGTAAAGCATACACATACCTCCACTTATTGTACTTAAGTACAGTACTTAAGTAAATGTACTTAGTTACTTTTCCACCGCTGGTTGTGCATGGGCCGTGCAGGTCAGATGTGGAGGAATAGAGAGTCCGTTATAGTCCGGGAGGGAGTGTATAGAGAGCCCAGGGTTGGTGTTGCGCCGAATTCACATTAACTGACTATTTAAACCAAGCCAAGCCAAACCCCACAGAGGCAAACGCCCTTTCTGCACTTCTACCAATCACTGTAGCCTATGATACATCGGCCACACAGGAGTCCGACCAATGCTACAACGTGTGGTGTCGGTTCGGCTGGTGCGTTCGGAGGAAAGCGGAAGAGGAAACCGCCTTTCATGAAGAAAGAATAAATGTTGTCTGTTTTGTAATGCTGAAAACAAGAAGTAAAAAGAAGAAGAGGTTCTGCCATCTCACATGTGGTAGAACTCTGGAAATGAAATGGTAACTTTGACGATGGAGAGGGCCAATATATTTCCACACTCACTCCAGATGGCCACGTTGCATAATACTGTCGTAGCAAAAATAGCCGGTGAGACGCACCAGAGCTTGAACTTGTAGATCAGCTATTTTTGCTATAATTTGAATATTTGAATTGAAATCCTGAAAAAAAAGTGGCAATTTTTTTTAAATTGGAATCCTGAAAAATAACGATTTTATTTAATTTCAAATTAATTTAGTTATAGTTACCGGTATGTTAACTTTATGAACTGAATCCAAACACATATAAAAGCAGGTCATGTTTGCATGCTTTGAATTGTAACAGCTGAAATCAATTTCATTAACCTGAGGGCCAAATTAAGTGAAGGTGGGGGTCGCATGTGGCCCCCAAGTAATTCTATTTGGCTTATATATCTCATCAAAATGTATGTTCATGGGGACAGAGCCTGATGCCAATCTATGCTTCATATATATATCTATGCTCAACTTTGCGCAATAAAATATATGCTAAATTCATTCCAAGAGTTGTCTGACTGAACTGTATTTGGCCGCTGACCCCCATCTGAAAATATTGTGTGATCTACAAGCTTGTAGCGCGGCACCGATATGAGCTTGTGGATCAGAGAGAGAGGGGGGGGGGGGGGGGGGGGGGGGAGGGAGGGACACACACACACACACACATGAGTTTATGTACTTTACCTATAGTATTTGTGGATACCTCAAAGACACATATTGTACTTTTGACTCCACTACGTTAATGTAGTGGAGTCAAAAGTACAATCTCTCTCTCTCTCTCTCTCTCTCTCTCTCTCTCTCTGGATTATTATGTATGTGACAACAGGAAGGTCACAAGGCTTTATAATGGTAGATTTTGTGATGATCAGGTAGCCTACTGTGTACAGAAGGTCTGTCTGGACGCCGTTACCTGTGGGAGGTAGAGAGGAGTGGAGTGGTTGAGATAGGAGGGGCTTACAGACCAAGCTGGCTTGGAGACGATGATCACTCCTGGAGTCTCTTCTGTCATTTACACGGTTACGCTGTCATTCACAACAGTAGGAGGACTACTCGCCTCCCTGTTGTTCCCCCTGACTCCAACTGAGTAGCAGTGTATCTAGACTGCCCTGCAGGGACTCTGTCCTTCTATTGAAGTGTCCTCTGACTCCCTGACACACCTTTACACCTTCCAGACCACGGGTGCGTTCGGAAATGCACACCGGGAATGTGGTCTTTGTTGAGTGCGGTGCGTCCAGTGTGCCTTATTTACGAACGACCACAGCTGTGACGCATTCACACTGGACAACCCCAGCTTCAGGGTAGGGTCGCTCAGTGTGGGCACTTGGCACACCCGGTGCACAGCGCCGAGTGCACTGAATAAACAAACGACAAGAGAGCACACCAGTGCGTTCAGGGCGCATTTCCGAACGCACCCCACATTCACTGAACCTCTCCGCACTGGGTTTAGGCTTTATATTGATTACTCCTCTCAGTGTGTCTTGTGAGGACACTCACCAGTGTCTGATCAGCTAAACACAACCAATATGGTTGCCAGTGGTGTACGGACCTGGCGATGGGCCCCGGTGTATATATTAGTTTTAGGCCCCCCGCCCTAAACACAAACGCACGCACATGTTTTTTTTTTGTGCGTATGGACCATATGCACACCGTGGCCATTTTACCATTATAAGTAGTGTGATAACCAGGCCCAAACGGAAATCGCGGCCGCGGTGCTCTGATGAAAACTCTGCGGAATTTCCGAGGATTTTGAACACGTTCATGTTGTAGTTTACTTTACCCAGGCCAGCGTAATATTAACCAGTGGACGCATCCCGCCCTCCTCCCCTCATTCTGTGAGCTGGTCTGGAGGCAATATAACTTTACCAAAACCTGTCGGAAGTCCTGTCGGGTTTACTGCGGAGGAGCTGACTGCTGAGTGACTTCGTCGTCATTCAATAACTTTTATTCAGATACTTTTATACAGAAATGTTGAGCGTCTGAAGGAGCAGCAGGAGTGCGAGTAGTTTGGCCCAGTAGCATTTACATTTAGGCTACTAATTTGTAGCCTATTTGCTAGCTGGTTTGGTTAACATGCTGAACTAAATTAAAAAGAATTGGGCAGCGGTTTCGATCGCTCCGTAGGCTCCGAGAGGCGAGAGGGAGAGCTGAGACTCAGAGAGAGGGAGAAAGTGTGTTTGGAGAGAGAGAGAGAGAGAGAGAGAGAGAGAGAGAGAGAGAGAGAGAGAGAGAGAGAGCGAAAGTGTGTGTGTGTGTGTGTGTGCACGCTCGCGCGCATGTGTGTTTGGAGAGAGCGTGCCAGCGAGAGAGAGAGAGAGAGAGAGAGAGAGAGAGAGAGAGAGAGAGAGAGTGTGTGTGTGTGTGTGTGTGTGTGTGTGTGTGTGTGTGTGTGTGTGTGTGTGTGTGTGTGTAGAGAGAGCGTGTGAGAGAATATGAAATATTTTTATAGTTTCACAAGATAGTAGGCCTATTACTCAAAATGTTAATGTAACACATCTGTTTACACCTTTATTTAATTCCTATTTATATTCAATATTTATTTCTACATACATAGTTTTAGCTTGATTGTCTCGTTCCACTTTTGCTTTGGCAATGTAAACGTATGTTTTCTCATGCCAGGTAATACAGCGGAGAAAACCTTTAGCTGAGAGAGATGAAGCAGGAGCCAGTGACCCCATATAAAATGTTGTTGCAGATTAAAATTTTCAATAGATTTCATAGATAGCTTGCCCACTCTGTTTTGGTGCCTACCTTTCCCTGGTGCCCAGTCTGCCCTCCTTTTCCTAGTGCCCACTCTGTTTTGGTGCCTACCTTTCCCTGGTGCCCACTGTTTTGGTGCCATACCTTTCCCTGCATTGTGCCCAGTCTGCCCTCCTTTCCGTAGTGCCCACTCTGTTTTGGTGTCTACCTTTCCCTGCATGGTGCCCAGTCTGCCCTCCTTCCCCTAGTGCCCACTCTGTTTTGGTGCCTACCTTTCCCTGGTGCCCAGTCTGCCCTCCTTTTCCTAGTGCCCACTCTGTTTTGGTGCCTACCTTTCCGTGCATGGTGCCCAGTCTGCCCTCCTTCCCCTAGTGCCCACTCTGTTTTGATGCCTACCTTTTCCTGGTTCCCAGTCTGCCCTCCTTTCCCTAGTGCCCACTGTGTTTTGGTACCTATACCGTTGGATTCATGTTCAGTATTTTTAGACGCCCACTTAGTCACAGCATGAGGCATCATTTGTGAACTTGTAGATCTGCTATTTTTGACTAATGTTACCCTCAGACTAGGGATGCTAGGGTTTTAACAAATTGTCTGTTTTGCAGTACGTTCTATAGGACTGAAACCCTGGCTGCCTGCCTCTCCAAGGCCATGTACTGCTGAGAGGAAGACGTTTGTGTTGTATTGTGTTGAGGCAGATATTCCTCTTGAGAAAGCCCTCTGGCTGGCAGGCAGGCTGGCTGGCTGACCGTCTGACTGGCTATATAACTGACTGGCTGGCTGGCTGGTTAACAGACTGAGTGGCTGGCTGGCTAACTGACTGGCTGGCTGGCTGACTGACTGGCTATATAGCTGACTGGCTAACTGACTGGCTGGCTGTCTGGTTAACGGATTGAGAGGCTGGCTGGCTGGCTAACTGGCTGGCTGGCTGACTGACTGGCTGGCTGGCTAACGGACTGAGTGGCTGGCTGACTGACTGGCTGGCTGGCTAACGGACTGACTGACTGGCTGGCTGGCTGACTGGCTGAAAGCCACCGGCTGGCTTTAAGTAGCCTATTGAAGTATATGTATGTTCATGTTGGACCCATTGTAATTACATTTCACATTTGATTTGTACTAAAGAATGTTCATGAAGGAGTGAATTATTATTGAATAAAAATGGATGAAGTCGAAGGTTTGACTAATAGATCTTAATTACTTTGTTGTGGTACTTTAAGGTTTATTTAGCATATTTAGAGTTACCTTTGCTCTAAACACATTGATTATAGTCCTGGATGACTGTCTAAAACCTAAAAAGAAAAAAGAAAACCTCCGCAGAATCCCGCAGATTTTCCTCTGGAATCACGGCGGAAAAACAGAAAAAAACCCGCAGATTCCGTTTGGCCCTAGTGATAACCAATGCCGGTTATAGGGGGAGGGGGGGCAGGGGTGGGCACAGCCCATCCAAACGTGCGTCCTGCGCACCCAATCAAAAGTCATGGGGATCCTTTATTTTTTTGCCTATAAATAAATATCACAAAATATATTTTTATTTTTATTTTTAAATATTAATTATTACAATTATGACGACATGAACGGGGCCTCCCGATCCTTAAGGCCGCCCTTGGCCAGGCAGGGTGTGTTATTCATGCACTCATTTCATTCAGGTCCATCTCTGCAACGCATGCAATTTGTGTGTTCAGTGAGTCTAGTGACTGCCAGTGGTCTATGGAGGCTTCATGAGTTGGTGCTGTGTGTGTATATTATATACTGTATACAAGCAGTGCTAGGTGAATATCCAATACAGAGATAGGTGTGTTCTCCAAGTATGTAACCTGACTGTTGTGAATGATCTCATGCTGTCTGAACGGCAGCCTCTGGTGGACATTCCCCATTCTCTGCATCCACAATCACACATGTGTTTGCCAGGCCCCTCACACCACTCAACTCATTAGCCAATCACAGTTTAGGTGTGCCATATAACCAGCAACTCACCCCATACTCCTCACTCAGTATCCAGCCTTCACACAGGCAACATGCAGAACCTGCTCTCACTGAGTACTCCACACAAGACAACTCACTTCTATGCAGCCGTGTGTCCTTGAATAATGTAAGCCCTTGTTCTTTGTATCTGCATTGACTATGTGCTGTTTATACTAGTATGTATATTGTCATTCCATATGGTCTATTGTTATGTTCTACTGCTTGTATGATATGTTCTGAGTTTGTTCATAATGATGTTTGAGTTGCTAACGCATTCCACCTATTTGCTTTGTTTGTAGAAACCACGGTTTCATGGTGAACAGAGAATAGACACATTGTTGATAAGCTACTGTACTTTGGTGTCACAATCTCTCTGACCGGGGATACTTGGGTGGTCAGCTCACAACCTACTAACCACCAGCAGAGAATATTTAATACTGACTGTTCCACTGATCAGTGTTCTATTCTCTCTGCTGAAGTGTCACAACCCTCCGCAGATGGCACAAGAGCTGTGACACCACGGACGGTGGCTAATTCAACAGTGCAGGCAGCCAGACAGTGGTAGCCAACTCTAACTTTTCTGACATGGTATCAAATTTCTCATCTTTGTATGACGCTGTTTTTGTTATTGTGCTTTTAGACGCAGATCTGTGTGGGCCAGACTGTGCGAGAGTCACGTGTGAAAATGCCCAGGCCTGCCGAGCCTCATGGACGACACCACTCCACCGTGGTCAAATTCAAGTGGTATGCTAAAACATTTCAAACTATAACAGAAAGCAATGTGTAGCCTATAAGTTAAGACAAAACAATTTAAATGTCAATCCATTCATAGTATATCTGTCACTTTATATTAGCTCAACTATATCTTGGATGAAGAGAGGCCTGGGGATGAGCTCATTGTCAGAGCTGGCAGTGCTGTCCCGCCATGACCTTTGGACCTTGGGTTTGGCGAATCATTAGATGGAATCCACTGTGCGTAACGGATAGCCTAATGGTTTTCTTTCTTTTTTTTTTTTCCTTTTTTATTAAAGTCTTATTCATACGCTATACTGTGTTACATTTTCAGGTGGGAAATGGATGCTTCAATCTCATCGCGCAGATTGCCGCATCCAAGGTACAGTGTGTACTACTGTCCACTTTAATTCAGTGATTTCTTGTTTATACAGTCTATGATATAGCTCAATATGCACATGTACATTCTTCCACAGGGAAAGATAATCTTCATTTCCGATCTCTACAGTTCACCACTTTGGCTCACTGGTTTATGTGATCCAATGACATGTTTACCTGTAAGTACTCATTTGTATTATGATCTGGACATTGTACATTTTGTAAATCCAGTTCGTATCACAAAGTTGAAACCTGTGGCTTAGAGGATGGTTCTGCAAACCTTCATGCTGATGTCTAATTTTGGCTAATCTCACCACAACTCAGAGTGTGGTGAGATGTTGTTTCTGCCCATTTGGACACCTGGGCACTTCCAGTTGTGTGTAAGTAGCAAGTCAACCAATTCCAATGTGATACTTTTATGTATGAATCTACCCTTGGTCTATTGCTTAATTATACTTCTCCAAAACAGTTCAGCAACCAGTTACATTACTTTTCCCTGCCCTCCGTACACACCGTTTGGTAAGAAGGCGTTGTATTTGTCGCATCCCCTCGACCTGGAATATACTTCAGCAGAGCAGTGTGCTCGGCCCATTTGATCCAAATTAGTTAAACCTCAATGACATAATAGGGAGTTGTTCCGTTTAGAGACAGTTTTCCATATGTAATCTATTTTTATGTTTTTTTAATTGTGCTGGCACTTTATAGATTCCTATTTCATGATTGTGTCACGTTCCGGTGGTGTGGTGAGGACCCAAATGCAGGACAGCAAGCAGACAGAGTTCAAACTCCAAGATGTTTATTACAAAATAACTAGGAAAACGTCACAAACACTGAACTGAACAAATAACTAGGAAAACGTCACAAACACTGAACTGAACAAGAAGTGACACCAAACAATGACGACTGGGGAACAAGACTAATCACAAGAGGGCTGATTAGTGATTACACCTGGGGAAGACAACATAGAACCAAAACAACTAGAACATAACATAGAAATACAAGAGCTAGACAACAAAAGTCTGTGACTGTGACACATTGTGCATTATTCTGTATTTGTACTTAATGGCAGTTTTTCTTGTGCGCATTCGCTGCTGTGCTGCTTAACACAATTTAACGTCATAAATGTTGGTTTCTAGTCTCAGCAAGGGTTGACACTAACGGTTGCCTTACTTCCCCTGGCAAGTAAATACAACTTGTTCAGGTGCTTTCAGGTTGCCCGATGGGCAAGAGCATTAGAGTGCGGAAGCAACTGTCTTTAGTTCACTATAAACACAAGATGACTGGAATTTTAAATAAGTGATGTTGTATAGCTATTGACACATTTGGCATGGATATGGTATGTCAGTTTCTCACAGCCCCAGAATTATTAAATTAACACATTTGTACTTTGTGCTTCTGAGACCTTAGTGTCTTCACTTGGCATTTGAAAATGTACTGTAGGCTGACAATCCAGACTTGGTGTGTTTTAGGTCTTGAAGCCCACCCAGAGAGAGATTCACTTTCTGGATTTGAAGTATGGTCAGAAAGCAGGATTTGATCCCATATCAGTGTCTTTTGAGGTTAAGACATGGAAAAAATGAAATACATGTTCAGGAGTCATTGTGGCCTCCTTGTTCGCAAAAAGGGCTGGCCTAGTGGTCTGGGCACCTATGCGCTTATTCATCGCGGCTTCGTGATCTTAATTACATGCCCCCTCCCCCCCTCCCAGTTTCCTGTCCATCTCAACTTAAAGCTATCAAGGCATATTACTATACTAATACTTGTTCGCAGCTGTTGTGCTGGTCAGTTTCGAATGACCGTTTGTCTCCTGGTGGTGGATTTGGTGTGCATGCTCTTGTGACTGTTCAGTATGGTCTGTGTGACATGTGCATGCTTATTTGTAAAGTTCATGTTCAGTTTTTTTAAATTATGTCCAATTGGCTTTTCAAGGCATGGAAAGGTTTTTGCTCACTGGCCGGAGCAGTGCAGAGCACTCCTGAGAGGTGACCAGGCTCCAGTTTTCAAGCTGGCAAGACGCCGGAAGCTGCCTCAAGTGGTCAGTTTGAAATACAATTCAAACACTTAGTACCATAGATTAATAATGCATACTGTTGCTTCAGTACCATATATAGATTACTAATCCACGCAGTTGCTTCAAACACTTTATAGTTAACTAATGTTGAAGTGCATTGTTAATTTGTTAAAATGAGTATAGTAATGACAGCTTTTATGTTAAATGGATGAATTATGGATTTCCACTTTCGTAAACTGAAAATCTAATGATGTATTATGAGGAAGCCAAGGATATAATAAAAAAAGGGAAACACAAGCGCCATTAACAAGGCGAGGGAGAGAGCTTGGCAAACTATTGCCGACAGATTGAACGCATAAGTTGTAAAGCATATTATATATATATAGGCCTATAGTCGAAGTCCATAAATATATAATTCAGTGAACCTAGCCCCGAGTTGTGGAGGGTGAGCTATAGTTCCAAACGAGCTTAAACTTTAAGGGCACTTTCTCGAAATAGCGCACTGAGCTCATTTGTGCAATGCAAACGCCAAACTAATAGGCGAGTGCGCTCCGGATTCGGTACGGTATGGAATTATATCCTACTAATCTACATGTATTGTGCGCCATGAAATGTTACATTACATTAAGTCTGTCTGTCTATCTGTCTGCATGCACTGTAGTGTCACGATTGCATGGCATGGCAACACCGATTTTTCAGAATGTATTATTCCATCATAATTTGAGACTGAGTGGAAGGCACATAACCTACAGGCCGACATGGCTGTAATGGATTGCATTTTGGGAAGTCATTCACTATTTAATTCATATGAACTTATTAATGTAGGCAGCACAAACAAAAGAGGTGTAAGAAGAACTTTTGAGCAGTGCAAAGTTAAACACAAGAACATCTTACAGAATGGTAAGTGCCTGCAGTCTCAATATAAAATGTACAATTGAAGGATAAATCACTTAAATGCTGCTCATTTTTATTTAGCAATAAAAAAGAACCTACGTTTGTGGCACGGGCGGTGGCCCTCCCACCCAAGAGTACACCCCAGCAGAGGACCTTAAATCAAGGCAGGCCTGTGGTGGAAGGGATCCAGGGGGGGACAGCCACAGACTCTGTGCCCCCCGAGCAGTCTACATCTTTTGTAGCAGGTTGGTATACATTTGTTCAGTACCCTACTGCTGCACATGCAGAACATAATCAACACCGTTCAGTGGTATTATGTGGACTGGCTGATGCAAAGGTCTGACATTATTGTCTTGCAGTGTCCGGAAGGGCCATGATATTGATAGAGCCACCAGAAGGAGCCCCAGTGAGATTTCAAATTTAATGACTAGCACCTGTCAAGACTAGGTCAATACCCTAAATCCCACTGTTCTATTGAATCTGCAGATTGAGGGCTTTACTGAAGAGGGGGGGGTGTATTATGTCAGATTGTCTATCATCTATTAAATAAATATATTTTTAGAAGTCAGTGATGTGCTTGTCATATAAAATATAATTTCCTAACAGGAGGAACCATATGACACCCAGCGGGCCAATGCAGTGAGTTGGCCTATCTCACCTCCAATTCCTGCTGCATGCTGTACTAATTGATATGTGTTTAACAGACTTCACAGACTGTGAGAAACTTATATGCGAAACACCTGAGGACCCAAATTGAGCTTGGTGAGGTCAACATGGAGTACAAGAGGAAGAAAATGAGGAAGTTGGACCTCGAAATGGAGACAGCAAGTATGGTCATCATTTCAATGCACACTGAAACCATGACTGTAACACAATGTATTAATCATATTTTCTCCTCTCTCCTATAGGATACACCAGCTGAATACAATAAAATTAATAAATGCATGTCATCTCTCTCAGTATTTATTGGTGCAAAAAAGGATAACATAAAGTATGCTTTAGGGCTTAGGCCTATACTGAAAGGTTTGTGACATTCAAATACATAAAATAACAAAAAGGAAAAAGAAAACGGGCATGAAGAAGAGGGGGGGGGGGGGGGGGGGGGGAGGAGAAGAAGAAATCATAGAAAATGATGATGTGCAATTCGTTCCCTGACAACTGACCCCTCAGGGTTGTCAGGGTAATGGTGTGGGATGTCACTCCAGTCCCTCTCCTCCACCACTGTGGGAACCCTCTCTTTTCTTATTCTGGCAATGTTGTGGAGGACAGCATGCTATAATTATGTCACATGCCCTGTCCGGGGTGACTCTGAGGTGGATGAGTGAATTAAACCGGGCCTTCAGCACCCCAAAGGTCATCTCAATTCGTGCCCTTGTTTTGGCGTGAGCATAATTATATCTCCGTTCTGTAGGGGTCTGAGGAATTGGGAATGGGGTCAGGAGGTAGGGTTCACAAGGATAGCCCTTATCTCCTAGGAGGTAGCCTGGGAATTCACCTGAGAACAAAAATGCAATAATTAGGACTGCATATTGTAACGGTTTCCTCAGTGGCTTGGGGTGCCAGGCAGGTGTGTACCTACCAGAGAGGATTTATAGCCTCTCCTTTTTTTTATGTAGCCAGGTGGTTTCAAGGAAACTGACAAAGGACTCAAATAAAATACAAGGAATCCTTAAATGTGATGGATTGGAACAGTATATATATTGAAACCAGGGGTTATGGGTTAGGTTAACAACATTGTATACTTTTAAATAAAACTACAAAAGGAAATGGCATTCAATGTTCATATAACGCAAAGCAACAAATCATGAAAACCCCCAAAATGATATATTCAATAAATGTTCAAATGAAACTCTTGGGTACAAATGGGGTTATATTAGTTAAATTCACCACTCCTTTGAAAGCCAACAAAACCGGTCTTTGTGAGTTCAGTCAGTGAAAATAAAGATGTCCAAATGTCCAAATGTTATTGTTTGTCCTTGCTGGTAATGAAGTGTTTTTTTGTCCCAATGTTATTGTTTGTCCTTGCTGGTAATGAAGTGTTTGTCTGGGTTACCTGTGAGTGTATTAATGTCCCACTCGGTCAACTCAACAAAGGCAAACAAGCCTCCTGCAGCAATTCACCTCCTCCTCCTACTTCTCCTCCCTGGATTTGATCACAGAGGAGTTTTAAGAGTCTCGACGGCAGGCCTTCTTCTGCAGGGAGTACATATATTTCTAAATATGCTCCAACTCGAGCTACTCAGAAGGTAAAATAAACAAACACACAGGTAGAGAAGAGGGCTGAGCACTGTCCTTTTGAGCTGCTGCCAGCACACAAACTGTTTTCTCACACCCAGAGTGACACACCTGTGGCAACTATATCCTGAGTAGGGAGATTGCCAGGTGTTCAATCATCGTTACCTGGTGATGGCCTGTTAATGATTCAATTAAGCAGAGTCACTTGTGACTCTGGCCGTCACAATATATAGCAGGATACAACGTTGGAAACTAATTGTGTGAGGTATATACCTAGTTCAAGTCTCTGTCCCAGAGTGCAGGATCTAAATATCCTGGCGTCATGTGCCGACCCTGGCCACAGTGCCACAACATTGCTGATGATAAGGTCTGCATCACATATCATCTGAAACGGTAAAATAAGATGTTGTGGTGACCCACATCTAGAGACTGGGAAAGACATTCACCCGAGGGGTATGGTGCCTTTAAGAGCACGGGGGAAACATGGAGGACTCAGTGCTTCCGGTTCCGGGTTACAGTGTTGTTGTTGTTGTTCTCACTACAGAGTATCTGTATTGTATTTATGTGGAAAGATTAGTAAACTCCTCTACGCAACTGGTGTTTCCTGTCCCGTTGTTTCCGACTCCACATTGGTGACCGCGACGTGAATTCGAACAATGATGGATGGCAACAACGCCGCCGCACTGCACGGTGCTAACGGCGCAGCTAACGTTCATGCGAACGTATATGCGGCTACAGTCAAACTGCCCGACTTTTGGCAACAAAACCCACGGCCGTGGTTTCAACACATCAAGGCTCAATTCCATCTGAGAGGAATAACCCAGGATGCTACGAAATATTTCCATGTTGTGTCGGCGTTGGATGCTTCGACCACCGCGCGCGCAATGATGCTATTGGAGGATCCACCGGCTGACGACAAGTACGGAGCATTAAAGACATTCCTGTTGAAACTATACGAACTGTCGGAGCTAGAGAAGGCGGACCGTCTGCTGTCTCTCAACGGCCTCGGAGACGGAAAACCGTCTGAATTAATGGAGAGAATGCTGGCTGTGCTGGGATCAGCTGATCCATCGTTCCTGTTTACACACGTTTTCCTGCGGCAGCTTCCAGTGCCTGTGCGCACAGCACTAGCCAGTTCCCCCCTCTCCTCCACCAAGGATTATCGTGGCTTGGCGGCAGAGGCGGACAGGGTGTTCCTCGCCAACCGACAGCAGTTTGTCCATGCCCTGTTGCCCCACCAGAGCAACTCGACCCTGCCCCCACCGCTGGAGGACTATGCAGACACCGCAGCAGCGGTGACAGCCCGCCGCCAAAACGACGACGGGCTCTGTTACTATCATGCCAGGTTTGGAGCTAAGGCCAAGCAGTGTCGCAAACCATGCAGTTTCAAGGCACAGGGAAACTTCAGGGCCGGCGCTCATTAGCACTGGCCGTGACTGCAAGCTGTTGTTCATCTCCGACTCTTCATCTGGCCGGCGGCTGCTGGTGGACTCCGGCGCACAACGCAGCATCCTGCCAGCACAAGCCGTGGACACCGTGGCCGGTGAACACGGCCCACAGATGGACGCTGCTAATGGCACACCCATACGCACGTACGGCACCAGGTATGTGGAGGTGTGTTTTGGCGGGCGGCGTTTCGGCTGGGACTTCGTCATGGCTGCTGTGTCCACGCCACTCCTGGGAGCGGATTTCCTCTGCTTACAGCCTACTGGTGGATGTTAAGAACTGTCGCCTGATTGATGCCGTTTTGTTTGCTTGGGGGGGGGGGGGGGGGGGGGCGGAGCGCTCTGCCTGTCTAACACGCTCGCCACTGGGGATCCATATCAACGACTGCTCGCCAGTTTTCCTGTCCTCACCACGCCCACGTTCTCGTCCGCGGTGGCTAAGCATGGCGTGGAACACCATATGACCACCGTGGGCCCCCCAGTCTACGCCCGGGCCCGGCGCCTGGACTCAGCCAAGCTGGCCATCGCCAGAGAGGAGTTCTCGACCATGGAGCGCCTCGGCATAGTGCGCCGCTCGGACAGCCCGTGGGCTTCTCCCCTGCACATGGTTACGAAGGCGGGCGGGGGTTGGCGCCCATGTGGCGATTTCCGGCGCCTGAATGACGCCACGACCCCTGACCGGTACCCCGTCCCGCACATTCAGGACTTCTCTGCTCACCTGGCAGGGGCTGTCGTTTTCTCCAAGGTGGACCTGGTGCGCGGATATCACCAGGTACCAGTGCATCCACAGGATGTACCAAAGACGGCGGTCATCACCCCCTTCGGCCTTTTTGAATTTTTGCGAATGCCCTTTGGCCTCAGGGGGGCGGCACAGACGTTTCAACGTCTTATGGACTCTGTACTCCGAGACATGCCGTTTTTGTTTGTTTTTCTCGATGACATCCTCATAGCCAGCACTTCCGTCGACGAGCACATGACCCACCTCCGCCAGCTGTTCGAACGGCTCAGTGAGCACGGCCTCATCGTCAACCCGGCCAAGTGCCAGTTCGGACAGGCGTCAATCACCTTCCTGGGACACTACGTCACTCCGCGAGGAGCTGCCCCTCTGCCCGCCAGGGTGGAGGCGGTCGCCCGTTTTCCTCGTCCCCGCACGGTGCAGGCGCTGCAAGAGTTTTTAGGGATGGTGAATTTCTACAACCGTTTCCTACCCCATGCTGCCCGCATTATGCGTTCCTTGTACGAGGCCCTGAGGGGCAAAGCGCCCAAGGACGACTTGGACTTGTCCCCGGAGAGGAGCACAGCCTTCGAGGCTGCAAAGACTGCACTGGCCAACGCAGCTCTGCTCGCGCACCCGTCTCCTTCTGCCCCGGTCGCACTTACGACGGACGCATCGGACTACGCGGTGGGGGCAGTGTGCGAACAGTGGGTGGGCGGTGCCTGGCAGCCGCTGGCGTTCTTCAGCAGGCAGCTACGTGACGCAGAGCGCAAATACAGCACCTTCGACAGGGAACTGCTGGGTCTGTTCCTCGCCACCCGGCACTTCAGGTTCCTGTTGGAGGGGCGCCAGTTCACCGCCTTCGTGGACCACAGGCCACTGACCTTCTCCATGGCGAAGACGTCGGAGCCGTGGTCTGGACGTCAGCAGCGCCATCTCTCGGCGATCTCCGAGTTCACCACGGATATCCAGCATGTGGCAGGAAAGCATAACTTGGTCGCGGACTGCCTCTCTCGGGCAGTGGCGGCGTCCGTCCACTTGGGCTTTGACTATGCCGCAATGGCGGCGGATCAGGCCGCAGACAGAGCTGCGGGACTACCGGTCGGCTCCTACCGCGCTGCGGCTTGAGGACGTGGTGTTCGACGCAGCCGACGCCACTCTCCTCTGCGACGTTTCCACCGGTCAACCACGCCCCATGGTGCCTGCGGCCTGGCGGCGCCGGGTGTTCGACACCATCCACGGACTTTCCCACCCGGGTGTGAAGGCCTCTACCAAGCTGGTGGGGGCCAAGTTTGTTTGGCCTGGACTCCGGAGAGACGTTAAGGCCTGGGCGGGCTCGTGTGTGGCGTGCCAGCGTGCCAAGGTCCATCGGCATACCAAGGCCCCCTTGGCACCGTTTAAAGTGCCAGAGAGGCGTTTTGATCACGTGAATGTGGACCTTGTGGGCCCCCTGCCCGCCTCCCGGGGATATACTCACCTCCTCACCATGGTGGACAGGACCACCAGGTGGCCGGAGGCAGTTCCTCTGTCCTCCACTACAGCAGCGGAGGTGGCCAGGGCTTTCATCGGGTGCTGGGTGGCCCGCTTCGGAACGCCAGGGGACATCACCAGTGACCGGGGTCCCCAGTTCACCTCGGAGCTCTGGACGGCGGTGGCGGAGCATCTGGGCGTGAAAATTCACCGCACGACAGCTTATAACCCGAAGGGCAACGGTCTGTGCGAGCGGTTCCATCGTGACATGAAGGCCTCTCTTCGGGCCAGCCTGACAGACGGCAGCTGGGCTGATCGCCTCCCCTGGGTCTTGCTGGGTCTACGCTCCGCCCCCAAGGAGGACCTCCAGGCCTCATCCGCCGAGCTGGTTTACGGCCAGCCGCTGCGTGTCCCGGGGGAGTTTCTCCCGGATGCCACAGCCCCCTGGTCGGCGTCCGCTCATCGGGCTGTGTCCAAGGGCGTGGCCGACGCCCTGATTCCAATCCCGACTTCTCACCACTGCCTCCCCCAGTCCTATGTCCCTAGGGACGTCGTAGGACCAGCCCCCCTACGACGGGCCCTACCGGGTTCTGGAGCATGGTGCGAAGACTTTTGTGGTGGACATGGGAGGCAGGCCTGAGCGGGTTTCTATAGACCGGCTTAAGCCTGCCCACTTGGAGGCTGATGCGCCGGTGCGGGTGGCCATACCGCCGCGTCGTGGGCCCCCCCCGATTTTGCGCCCAAAACCGGCCCCGCCTCCGCCTCCTCCTCCTGAACTCGATCCCCCTCCTGCAAAGCGCAGCCGTTTTGGACGGTTAATCCGTCCCCCACCGCATTGACGTTTCTCTTTGGGAATGCGATGGTTTTTGGAGTGTGACGTTATGCTGTTCGGTGCACCTTTTATGTGGGTGAATTCTGGGGGGGCCTGTGTGGTGACCCACATCTAGAGACTGGGAAAGACATTCACCCGAGGGGTATGGTGCCTTTAAGAGCACGGGGGAAACATGGAGGACTCAGTGCTTCCGGTTCCGGGTTACAGTGTTGTTGTTGTTGTTCTCACTACAGAGTATCTGTATTGTATTTATGTGGAAAGATTAGTAAACTCCTCTACACAACTGGTGTTTCCTGTCCCGTTGTTTCCGACTCCACAATGTGTTAATTTAATTGAATGTATAGCCTATGTAATTCATGTATATTTAACATGAACAATGAGTCATTCTTACTTGAACATTGATGCTGTGGTACCACTTGCGATTAACAAAATCCCCCTCATGGTCACCTGCAGGCTTTTTTATTTTAATGTGGGTGCAGTCTATAGCCCCAATGACATTTGGTAAGTCTGCAAAATTATATCAAATAAATAGTTAATTTTGAAAGTTACACATACACATCATTATACAAGAGTATCTGGAATTAAATTCATGTTACCGCCAATTTGGTAGAAGTCCTCCTTAATGATGTTGAGGTTTCTATGGCCAGGGAAGGTGATGAAGTTATGTGCCAATTCCTCTGCGAATTGTCCTGCACACAGTGGCTTTGCTAAGCTTTTCTGCATCACCAACTGAGTACAGGAAGGAACCACTGGCAAAGAACCTCATAGCAATACACACCCATCTGTGGCACTGTCAAGGCTTGGCTCCTTGCAGTTCGGTGAGAAATTCGGGGGGCGAGCAGTTTACAAATGTAATGTAGCCCATCCCCCGAAAATCTGTATCGCTCATATAACCTGTCATCATTGAAAGCAAAGGGGTCAGACCTGTCAAAAAACACCCTTTCCCTTCTCAGTGCCCTACGTAAGATCAGCGCCTCTTCGTCTTGAACCTCCAGCAAAAAAGGACATGCCATCCTGAAGCTCTAGAATAATCAAGCCTACACAGGCTTTTATTTTACTCTCCTCGCTAACTTAATTGAAAATACCCTTGCAACCATTTTTTATAATATCAAGAATTTATATAGCCTATTATCAAACATCTAACAATCTGTGTTATAACAGATACAATGACAGTAACAATGACATATCACATGAGTCATTCTGAAACAATTATGATTCATGGTCACACTATTTCAGTAATATAATTACATTTATTCTATCTTATTGTATTGATTTCATTTTATTTTAATGCAGTGTAATCAAAATGTAGCCTTGCCGCAGTCAATACTTTCCCCAAAAATGTATCCTGTATCATTTGCAAAAAATAACAATCTACAAGGAAGCACAGGGGGGGTTGTAAATATCTAACCAAGTTCTAATAAAATTTTATTTCAAAACTGATGATCCCACTTAATTCTAACTCAAAAGAGGATTTTGATGAGATCATCAGAGATGTGATCATGCCTTTGATGACAGGCCTTGCCTTTCCGTAAATGCATGAATTGACACTTACTATGACCAAAAGTACCACTTAAACCTGGTTCATTCTATCCATGTTTTACATTTGTTTATTTTTAATAAATTGATGATTTTAATTAAGAAGAGGTTGTGTCCTATGTTTATGGTCGATACAGTATTGAAATATTTATTGCAAGTCTGTCCAAGAACTCATGTTACATTACAGTGACGTGAGCAATATAAAAATGAGTCCATATAAAAATACATGTGTTGAATTAACTGTGGAAAAAGTCATTGGTTTACGATTGGAGTCATTGGATTTAGAGCTGTTTCACAAAACATGGCTTAATGATGAGTAAAGACATCAGGATTCGGTTAAACCTGGCTGTTAGCCTGGTCCGGAGCAGGCTAAATCCAAAGCATAAATTTCCATGGTAACTTATAGCATCACTTTCATGAAACCGAATCAAGCCTCAACATATCCAGGTTAACTGGTTAAGTTAATCTGGCAAGATCAACCAGCTTTCATGAAACCGGTTAAGCACTGATCCAGGATATATTAAGCCAGGATATGTGTTAAAGCCCGGCTTAATCTCTAATCCAAGTTTCGTGGAACGGGCCCCAGTAGAAGAACACTGCAACGCAAAGAAGTGGAGAGAGGATGTAGTGTGGGTTAGTGTTGCTGTTGTTGTATCGTATTGTTGTTAAAATGTATTGTTACACCCCTACTGCACATAGAATAGGAGGAAAAGCAAGACAGAAAACATACAACAGAATGTGTTATGGGCATGATTGGTATGGGTGATTGACTGAACATTTCAATTAGCAATAGGAATCTCCTGTGATGAAGGAAATTGAAGAAGCCTGCAAGTGGCTGGACTTAAACGCACCTGTTCCAGGGGTCGGTCTGTCGACCCTCTATAATGGACAAGGGGGAGGAGGACGCTCTGGTGGCCCTGACAGCCTACTACAGATTTTTTTTAAATCATGATGGGGAATCGGATGAGAACGAAATCAGAGAACCGTTCCTATTTGGATTTCGTAATCATGCTGACATGGAACTTTTTTTGTCAGAGGTTTCCGACAAAAGGAATGTTCGCGTGTCTGCTGTCTTATTATAATAAATTTATTTTTATTTTATATTTTTTTATTATTTTTTCATTTTTTGTTTGAGCACAAACAGCATGGATGTTTTTCACCACCTGTGCGCAACCTAACGCACACTTGTACATATTCACTGTATATATGGTGATTTCGGGTGTGACAGTACAGTTGTCACGTCCTGTCCTAGGACGTACCACGCCTGGACCGCCGTCCCTACCTTTGCCCCTCTGTTGCCTTCCTTCCCCTGGCTGATTGTGAGACTGTGTCCACCTGCGCTTCTAAGCTGAAGAGACTTTGGTTAATGAGCATGGAGGTATTTTTTATTTCTCAATAGCTAAAGTATAACACAATGCTTATAACATTATAACATTTTGGTTTCCACCCAAAATGGGTTAAACAAAATCACATCTCTTTTTTTTCTGAAATAAATGCTCTAAATATATTTTATTGTCTTGAAAGTTGCTCCAGCCATTGCAGAAATATCTTCAGCTTTATGTCCATCAAAACAATGCCAGTTAAATGTATGTAAATGTATGACTATAGCACTAGAATTATTTGAATGGATTCAGTTGGTAATCATTATGTGTTTGTTATGGGGATGCTAAATTCCACATGATATGGCACATTACTCTCATACAGCGTATGAGAGCCTCCGTCTCTCGAGGTGTTGATCCCGTGGTTGGACCTAGCTGACGCGCTGATGTTAGACTTGTACTGTTCGCTCCAATGATAAACACAGGCAGCTCTTCGTGCTTTTAGATATTTATTGCTTGCTTCACCTGTTCACCATAGTCAGTACAGCATCTGCGTTTTCATAAAACAACCCATAATTAGAGACAGAAAAATAAACATTTCAGACAAAACAAACATTTCGCTCCAGTGTTTAAACAACACAGTGACGTACCTGCGGTCAAAAACCATTGCCCTTCCGGGTCAATCCTCCCTACCAGTTCCAGAGAACCAGACACTTATAAAGCCAACAGCGCCACCCCATGGTCACAAATTCACTTGATAATTGTACTCATTTGGCCCTTACACAGCGCTTAAAGTTTTCAGTCCTGAGGATTTCATAGGCATCATTTATTGAGATCAGTGCATATTTGCAAAAAAAAAACATTTTCAGTCTTTCCAGTTTTTTCTTTTTGAGTGGTGCAAACACTCCTAGAACCAGCAATGTCTGTGTAACCCACCCGCCTATGTGGCCTTTCACTTTTTTGGGAAAACACAAACTGTGCCGTTTTCTTGTAGAATGCTATTTTTAAGGATACCCCTATACAATTCACTGTTTTTAGACTATATTACTATATTATGTGTTAACAATACCAACCAGGTATTAGTGACTCGCAAAGTGCAGATAGGAGGTTTTTCCTCACTTTTCCTGAATCATTTTGCAGATAGGAGATGTTGTACTCGGTGCAAAAAATATTATTTGGTGGGGGAAACAACGCTCCCTACTGGTCAGGGTGTAGAACTTCACAAAGAGTGAGTGAATGAGTGAATTTGTGTTTCACATTTGTGTTTTGTATCCACAAGTTCAGATTTGTGTTTTGTATCTGTGTTTTGTATCTGTGTTTCGCATCTGTGTTTTGTATTTGTGTTTTGTATCTGTAATTCGCATCTGTGTTTTGTATCTGTAATTCGCATCTGTGTTTTGTATCCGTGTTTTGCATCCGTGTTTTGTATTTGCGTTTTGTATCTGTAATTTGCATCTGTGTTTTGTATCCGTGTTTCGCATCTGTGTTTGAAACACAAATACAAAACACAGATGTGAAACACGGATACAAAACACAGATGCAGATTACAGATACAAAACGCAAATACAAAACACAAATACAAAACACAGATGCAAAACACGGATACAAAACACAAATCTGAACTTGTGGATACAAAACACAAATGTGAACCTGTGAGTTCACTCACGTGAGTTGCAAATCTGAATTTGTGAGTTACAAATATGTGAGACCTTTGAGACTATATTTGAGACTCTTCTGACGTTGGGCGTTAACGAACGTCATCATTGGCTGAGGGAATCTGTCAATCATTCTGATTGACATATTCCTCGGCCAATCAGATCGGTCCGCCTTCAGCCAATCCTATGGCTCCTTACATTGTGAGGGGGGGGAGGCTCCTTTTGCACTGCATCGATGCTTGGAAGAGCTTCAGTGATTATTAAAATGAGGAGCATCTTCAATATTAAGGTGAGTAACCTATACCAGTCTGTATAACATATATATATATATATATATATATATATATATATATATATATATATAGTCTATATAACATTTGAATAGATTATTATTATAATTCACAATAGTGCAGTGGTATTCAAACTATTCAAATCATTAAGGTTAGGGGTTAATTTAATCTATCATCCACTTGTGTTATCAAACTCTTAAAGGTGCTGTAAGAGAATCTTTCGCTTAATAACCCCAGGCTTCATATTCTGGGGGAACATTAGCCAAAAAAAATGCCGATCTACAAGCTCACAATGCAATAATGCATTGCCATGTGAGCTTGTAGATCGGCTATTTTGTGGCAAAGAAATCAGTAAAATAATAGTCTTGTAAAGAAGTGGTTCCCAATATGGGGTCCGGGTATCCCCATGGGTCATTGCAGTTTCAGGGGGTCCCCAGCTAAATTATATTTTGGAACCAAATGGACCCTTGCAGGTCTGTAACACTTAGTGTACAAATGGAACCAAACAGGTCTATTTGGTTCCATTTGTACACTCTCAGACTAAAATCAACATAGATTTTACAATATAAATTGAGGGTCCCAGAGATAGAAATGCATAACGCATGTCAAACTGGGGGGTCCTTGAAATTAAACGGGTTGAGAATCACTGCTATAATCTTCTCTTATGGGGGTCCCGACCCTGGCATATCTTTTAAAATGGGGGTCCGGGGGCTAATAAGTGTCAAGTTTAAGTATAACCTTTCAGTTTTGTTAAAGCCTTCTGTTCGTACAGGGTATAAGGTAGTTTAGTTCTGGGGTATCCTGTACATATTGCATGTGGTTAATGTAATACAAAAAACAATCACACCTGTGTGAAGTGAGGGGCACTCTTATCATCTTACAACATCGAGGAGGGAATTCGGTATAGCTATGATTAGGTGATGTAATGATGTAAAACAAACATTAAAATATCTTTATTGTTAATTGCATTTAATGTTTGTGTTAGGGACAAGCTGGTAAAATGTCCCTTCATTGTCAATGGCGTTTTTGAGGTGTGCTAGCCCCTCCTATATACAGGTTTAATGTTTGGTTTTAGTTCAATGTTTGTTTTAAAAACCCCATTGACAATGAAAGCAAAATTTACGTCATCATGTCCCTAACACAAACATTACATGCCATTAACAATAAAGATAATTTAATGTTTGTTTTGACAGTTTGTTTTACATCACCATTACATCACCTATAATCAACATGAGTTAGACTTTAATATATTAGCGCCCCTCACTTCACACAGGTGTGATTTTTAAAACAAACATTAAACTAAAAACAAACATTAAACCTATGTATATAGGAGGGGCTAGCGCCCCTAAAGCAATGAGAATGTTTAACCTTTCTACAAAGAATATCACTTTTGCAACCTTTCAAAAGTTGTATCTGATGCCTTGTAGAACATGATCAAGAACGTTTGCTGGCCACAACCTACATGTGACGAGGAAGAGGACGATGTCCACGTTCCAATGCCGTTCCATGTCATTTTTAAGGAAATTCAGAGGAAGGTAACTGTCTCCTCATGTAATGCATTTATTTCAATGTATACATTACATTGTATTTCATTGTCTAGCCTAGGAATGATCAGAATGGACAAAATATACCATTGCTGATTAAATGTATAGGTGAGATATACATTTTCATGCTTGCGTGACAAAATTGCACAATGCATTGAGCTTATGTAGATTGGCTATTGCAGAATGCTCTGCTTTGGTCTTGTCTACTAGCTGCTAAGGTCTCTTAAATGTTAACTGCAATTGGTAGTCTATACTGTACAGTGTACAAGCCAAAATCACTATTTAAATTGAGAAGCTCTCTTATTCTACATTCTCAAGGAAGCCAAACAAAAATAAGTTTTATGTATCTTTGTCCAAATTCCGCAGACACCCTGGATTATAATCATGACCATGTCTACACCTGGCACTCCACTGATGACCACACCACCAGTATCAAGAGCGCAGACGAGGGGATTTCTCGGCCTCCAATGGGCTTTCCACAGATAAGTCAGGCAATGAGGGTCTACGCTTCTATACGGTCCACCAGCCACAGGGTCAATTAACACCATATTTAAAGAAAACTGGATGGCAGAGTTCACAGAACATTAAAAAAAAAAACAATGGTGAATGTTCAGTGTGAATGGCATTAAGTGAAGTAAATTTTCATGACTTTTTAATAACCCATCACTAATGTATTACTTAATCCTTATGAATGTTTTAGCACCATGAATGAATCAGGAAAGGCTTGTATGAAGAGGACTGATTGACATGTTGAAGGAAAACAAGCTGTGTGCAAATGTTGAATACATCTGTTTTTTCAAAGTCTGTGCTATAGCACCTTTAAACCTTCACAATGACTAGTCCCGTAAACAACAACAAAGTACATTGTTTGACAATTGTATTTTATTTGGACACACCCAGCATCTCATTATGATGTTGCCTGAATTAATTGCTCAACATATTGGACAGTGTTGAGATATATATCCACCCCAAAACAGTCTGAATGTTGCAATGGATTGATGTTGTCTTGTAGTTCCAACATTTCATGATCTGAAAGAGGACTGTACATTACAGGGACATTGGCCCCTGAGTGTTCAGACATGTAGCCACTCTCCTCCCAGTCAATGTCTGGTATCAGCACACTCTGAGAAAGACAAACGGTGTGTATGAACATTGTGCCAATTCAATTTTAAGTATAGGCATTTAAACAAGCACTACAACCTACGAATTACACATCTTATAGTTGTAAAATGAAGACAATTATACCGTTTTCTATACATAACAAGAAATCATGGAAAATGGAAGTCATAATGTTATGGAAAATACACTATGTTGACACTTCACTACAGGTGCACACAAACATCAATGGGGAATCCAAACGAATAGAAACTGCAGGCTGTCTTCATGGACAATGTGCATGTTATAATAGAATATATTGTTCTCGCATTACTATAAAAGTTTAAATCTTGTTTGAAATGGCCGAACCTGTCTAACAATAATGACACTGATAGGTGGGTTTCTGAACTGTTACAGCCCTCATGAGACACAGAGTAGACACAAATGTTGCCATCTTATGAGCATTAGGGAGTACAAATTATATGAAGATGGGTTTAAAATGGGTGACGTAGTCCTATAAGGGGACAAGAGCTGTGCTGAGACATTTAAAAAAATCATACATTTATGATTTACCTCTGGTTCAGCAACAGGATTCTGGGCCTGGCCCACCAGCCACAACTGATTTGGTGTCAGGTTTTGCTCCGTCCTGATCGGATGGTTGTCCCAAGCCTCACTGAAGACATCCAGGCTGGCTTGGATGCGTGGCAGGAACACGTAATGGCAGCAGAATAAGTGAAGACTGTTGCTGATGTCGAGCAAGTCTTGGTCCTCAAGACAGTGCAGGATGTTGTAAAATACACCAGTGACACTCATGAACACATCACGCCAGAGGCGTTCAATCCTATATTTGGAACACACACACACACACACACACACACACACACACACACACACACACACACACACACACACACACACACACACACACGCACACACACACACACACACACACACACACACACATATATATTTCTGTCCACATAAGAGATACAATACAAGGACACAAATATGTACAAGGTACTGTAGAGAATGCAGTAAGTAAATCCTGGTCAAATACCCACACACCCTTCAGGGGTACAAGTTACAGCGTCTTCGCCATATTTGACGTCTACAGATAGTAGAAGAGATTGCACAGAGTTTTGCAAGCCGTTTAGCTGCTTTTCTTGGCATTCCAAGTTGGAAGCCTCTTACAACCAACCTATGTACATGTCCTAGGCTGCCAAAGATAAACACATACATTGCACCTATAGCCTAGCTCTATGATGGCCTGGAGGAGCGGCTGGTACTTAATGACTTTTGTCATAAAGGCTTCTTCTAAGCTAGAATCAAAGGTCCAGGCCACTTCTAGAATGGAAACTGACCTGTTCCCTTCATTGACAACATCTGGTGTAGTAGCAGAGAGATGTGCAAAGACTTCATGATTTTCAGTACAGTTGAAAACATGGAGGGTTTGACACAGGAATGTGTCAAGAGACAGTGTAAAAGTAAAATGTTTAGATATGTCATTTGTTATAAGATAACTATTCTGTGGTGGCGTGCTATGTAAAGCCCTTTGTAGGCATAGCAGCCATTCAGAATCTGTGACATGGTTTCTGTAACGAGCCCTGTGGTGTGATGCAAACATTTTCTATTTGCTTAATTTTACATCATATTAAAAGCTTTAACTCACCTTTGATTGTGTACACTTTTTCCTGCAATGAAGCTGTTTGTGTCAGTTCCACGAACAGTGAACATTAATTCTGCTACTCCCACATTTTCTCCCCCACGATCTCCTCTCACTCTGAAAATAAAACAAAAACACAAAATAAAACATTTCATGCAAGGACCTCATTATGAAGTGAAATGTGTGTAGCTCTCAAGTACAAGGGGTTCCATGCGTCAAAAAGAAGTACATCCATTCAGGTGAAGTTCATTCAGTAAATTCCCAATACGTTTAAATTGAATATTGTTGCATTTAGTTAGACAATATTTTATGACAGGAAAAACATGAATACCTCAGAGGAAAGCCATGTTTGGTCACAGCTTTGTTGAAGAAGGCCAGGTGAGTGTCTGCCCGGTTGTTGTCTGCGACCTCCAGGTACATGATCTATAAAAGCACACATAGTCTCCACTGAAAAAATTCTATAGGGGCCAAAACAATCAATGCCCAAATGCTTGGTTCAAGAGTAATACAATTACTAGTAATATATAATTATTTTAACAGGATCTTGTTGCAGCTGAGGTTCAGTGATAAAACAATTTGATAAAGGTTTAAAACATTTTTAAATAGATAATGTTCAGCAAAACATTTTCAGTCGTTTGGTCCTCGACAGTGTAATACACCTACCTTCCTTGAATAGCCATCTATTCCCCCAAAGATAACAAAGTTGTACCTAAAGCAAAACACAGGCAGTGAAAAAATTAAAATCCCAAAACAATTGTATATAATCTTTAATAGCACCCGACACACACACACACACACACACACACACACACACAGTAATTGGCAATGGCACTGTAATTCGCCGATGGGTTTGTAAATAGCACATTTTATTATGTGGGGAAAAAACTGGTGTATTTTATTTTTCAGGGCAGAATAATAAAAAAATAATACATGTATTCCAAACTCCCAGTAGCATTCGGAAAAGAAAGTGTTAAGGTGATCTATACCGATTCAAATGGTATATACCACCCCTCCAGACCGTAATGAAAATTCATTCGGAATGGGATATTCTATTCCAATCAAGGTGTTTACATGAGCATTGTTTTCCTGATGACTGGAATGAATCCATTCATTCCGAAAGAATTTCTGCATGTAAATGGGGCCAATGTGATCTACTAAATTTGACACAGACATACCTGATGAGCTTGTGATTGGTGTCAATGTGCACCAGGTATTTCGGGTAAGGAACTGTGTATGTCCTCCTCACCACACATCCCAGACGGGTCATCCTGGCAAGAACACCAAAACTGTCCACACGATGCATGGACGCATACAGTAGGTCCCACTGCACTCTGTGTCCCTTTACAAGTAGAGCACCTCGGACTACCCTGTACCCAGCATCTGGCATTGTGCTCTTAATTGTTGTGATCAATGAATCTAATTCATTGTCACTGCAGTTACTGTATGTGGCAGATATTGAGATGTTATTTTCAGACATTCGTCTGAATAGCGTTGCTCTTGACACACCTAGGAGTCTGGTAATGACACTTGATGGCAGACCCATTTCTACAAGATGTGTGAGAGCCTCTACTGACACGGTCAATCGTGGACGGCCTTGGCCTCTTTGCAATGTTAATGTAATGAATCATTCTGCTCATTCTCCCTGTCCTGTTGGATAATAGTAATCAGTTGTGAAAGAGCAGAATGTATGTGCGGTCCTACAGCTACCATGTCACCCAGAGCACTTAATAAAACTAAATAATGGTGGCAGGCAAACTGTAACCCTTCCACATCGACAGGTTGCCTCTCAAGGAAGCCAGACAGTCGATCATAGAACCTTTGAAGGATGTCACGCCTCACTGATTCCTAGAGGATAAAACATGACAACTGTTATCTGCTGGCTAACATCAAATCACATATTACATATTTCACATATAAATATTTTGAACAGTCCAGCTACGATAACATACTGTACATTAGCCTATATGTTTTCCCCCTTAAATGTCTTATTAAAGTAAAACTATATTATTTTCTATGCTGATTATATACAAATTGGTATTCTGACCTGAAAATGCACTTTACTAAAGATCTAGAGAGATGGGGAGAACAAACACTTTGTATTCTGATAGTAATAATTGCTATACAAATATTCAACACCCCTTTTAAGTTAACTTGTCAGACATTCAAAAGTGTGCAAAATCAAAATAAATGAAGCATGTAAAGTCTCTTACAGCAGTTTCATTAGTTCCATCATGCAATGCAAGATTGGGGTTCACCTCAGCTTGTGGAGGTAGATCCTGTAAAACAATCAAGTTTATTTTAAAAGACAGTTGCAGAGACATAATGCTGTTAATTAAAACAAATTTTTAAAACAAAAAACATATCTTCTGCAAGAGCGATCTAACAGTTACAATAGTCAATTTCTGTACCTTCAAGTTTAGCTCTGATCCATATAGCCCTAATGCTAATTATAATGCAGGGCAGAATTAGCATTAGGGATATGGACCAGAGCTACTTCAAGTTATGAGTCAATATACTGTAGGCTAATTCCTAAATATAAAATAAAATAAAGTTGTTTACGTTGACTGGTCGACCAGCTTGTTTCTCAACAAAGTGGACAGATCATCTGTCCATCATGTCACATAAAGATGTGTGAACTAACGAATGTAGTAAGTGTGTGCATCGATCAGGTAGGCTACAATTAATACTGTGACTATATAATTCCACACTAAATTAACTTATAGAGATAAAGGTGTTACTTACAAATTGACGTTGCATATTTTATCCGGTGTGTTCTGTCAGCACCAGAGGGCAGTCAGACTGATATTTTGTGAAGCCACTGAAATCGGGACTTCCTGAAAGTTCTTGGCCTGTTGTGACGCTTCATCTTACGTCAGTCCGTTCATCTTACGTCTTACTATCAGCCAATCTTACGATTGGCTGATAGACCTGTCAATCAAAATCAGATTCTGATTGATAGGTTCATCAGCCAATCACACGCATTGCATTGGCTCACCTGCACACACATAAAAAATAAGCGGGACATTGTCACATTGGCACTGGCAGAAGAAAGAGACAGCAGAGACAACATGAGCAGTAATCCGCCTAGAAATGTTCAACACCATGCATCTGTAAGTAATTTGGTTTTTGGCTTTATATCCTCGTTGTAAATAATGCATTCTTAATGAATTATAAGTTGAAGCATTCTGGTCTGCTTATACTAGCCACCGAAGCAACGTTAGTTGTATGATGATGGTGAAACCCATGGCATTTGTCGTCACATGAGTGAATACTAACCTTACAAACCACGCTTAATTATAAAAATTCAGTTGGATTATGTTCGTACAGTTTTCATTGATACTACAGTATTGTTGGCAGTATTGCGTCGTTTCAACTGTAGGCTAGCAGGCTATACTCGCCTAGGCTAACTACTAGCCACGGTGCAAGTAGACTGTTCATTTACTCGCTGTTTTTGATTTGATACAACGGTTGAACCGTCCACTTTGTTCATTTTTCTCTCCATTTCATAACTGATACTGATAGTGACGCTAAATAATGTAACTGGATTAATTTATGACCGCTTCGAAACGATTATCATTCTTTGATTTGTTTGTGAAGCTCACAGTAGTAGTAGTAGTAGTGCGCAGCTGCTGGGCATGAGACTAATTAGAGCGACAGAGAGAGAGGAGTGTGCGTGCGTGTGTACGGTTGTGCGTCAATTTAACAAATGTGCAGACGATCAGAAATCAGCAGAGTGATCAACGTTTGCACTACTCTATGCCAAATTTAAGTGGACTCAGACACAGACTTATTTTTCTCCCTGGAAATAAAAACGTCTGGGTTTCCGAGGCTAGGCCTTATGAGTCTATTAAATGAATGAGAAGTTTGTAACATTATCTATTCAATCACTTTAATATAAATGTAGCGCCATCTTGTGGTATGTTATTTATGCAATTTATTGCAGGGCTAATTCAGCTCTGCCATCTTGCAGCATGATATCCAAAATAAGCACCGTGTCATTTTTACAGACCTTATCTCCTCAGGGCATGGCTTCCTTACGGGAATTATTGACTATAGTGGGCAATGAGTTGTACCCCCTGGGCAGGCCAGGTCACGGGTCACAGCCAGTCATGGCAGGAGTCGGCTCTGAAGTCTCTACAGGTAGGAACCCTGTAAATATGTAGGAACAATGCACTACGGCTAATTAAACCCACTTTACTTCTGTAAAACTGTGATAATAATGAATAATATGAACTTTTTTAGAAACCAGAGTAGACCACCCAGCCACTGCGGCCAGGGCAGGCCACAGCCAGTCAGTGGCAGGAGTTGGCTCACAAGTCTCAGGTAAGGAACCATGTAAAATGTGAACGATGCACTACTAATTGTACTAATGCTATCTAACTTCTGTAAACCTGTGATATAATGATGATGATTTTTATTTGTATAGCACCTTCAGGACATGAAATGCAGCTCAAAGTGCTTTACAGAGCAAAAGTGTAGCACAAGTGCTTACCAATGTGACTATAAAACTGATTCTTCTCCTGACAGTGGCCAGAGTGCTGGACATTCCTCAAGCCCTGTCAAGGCAGGGCCTGCAGAGGGGCAGCTTGCTCCAGACCACCCTACCATGTAGCAGTGTTCTTGAGGTGGGGCAGGCCATGAAAAGGTGATGCATTTCAAACTAAAGTTGGCAAGCCAAGATCAAAAGATTGCTTACTGTTTTAATCCAATACTAGTAATCATACCGCTAGATGTGCTCTTTTAGTTTTAACTTCCACTTTGACTGACCAATAGGTTTACATCTTGTCTCAATGATGTAGCTTGTGTTCTGTTGATTATTTTAAATCCTACATACAATTCATAATGTAGCAGTTACCAAACTTGTGTTTTAGATGAGATGCACCCTCATTTCACAGATCTAAGTTTGTTATGACAAGCATACAGTACATCATATGGAAAACGGAAACGTGTATATTTATACATTTGTTCCTATCTGGTTTGGCTCACAAATGTTATCATTCCCACATCAGGCCATTTAAACATCTTTATTCAAGAGCCGAGCAGCCAAGAGGGAAGAAACGGTTCTCCGCCGCCACTACTTCTGTGGTTAAGTTGATAAACTTCAACATATATGTCCTTCCGGGACCTGCTGAGTTCACCCCCAAAGGACCAGAAGAGGAGCTTCAGCTTGCATTAGCTGGGCTTGGAAAAAGGCTTGTTAGTCTGCCAGATAAATGTGACCATGATGAGGTATCTGTCTATGCTAAATGATTATACATATTGATAATTTGCTGTATAGTGGGTTGTTTTCTTATTATTTTATTTATTTTTTTGTCTTACAGATGGAAATTCGAATTTTCAACGAGTTTCCCAGGCTGCAGACATTGAAAGGAGGCTGGATGTTATACAAGTCTTCAGGTAACATTGTTCACCATTGTCAAGGATAAAAATCCCCATTAACATCACACTTCAAATAGTTTTACAGTCTTATTTGCCTGATATTAATTGATGTATCATCTAGGTTTTTATGGACACTTTTTCATTTTTAAATTAGGTGGTAGCGGACGTCGGAAGTTGTCGGTCATTTTACAGGCCCCTGGCGGGTACACCACCAACGCCCTCAAGACTGTATTCAACAATGGAAAGATCACAATATATCTTGCTCCACTGCAAGAGGAGATGTCAACTGAGCCACTGCCCTACGACGCCCCTGAGTTTGCCAGGATGCCAAAGGCGAACTGCATAAAGTGTGCATGTCTATTCCCTGTGCAGATGTTACATTTACACCGGCAGGGATGCACTGCCAATGTAAGCCCTTTTATTTTGGTTGGTGGGGGGGGGGTTTCTGTGTGAATGACCGTCTACAGCTATAACTCTCTTGTATTTTCTTAAGGAGATCGAATGTGACCCATCTGCTGAGGAAGACTGCGAAAGCGAGCCATCGGCTGAAGACTGGACTGTCATTGAGGAGCCAGTACGTGCTGCAACAGTCGGAGACCTTCCTACAGCTGAGCTTGAAGTCTCCACAGACTTGACAGGATCCTGTGAGGTAATCGAGGCAGTAATGAAGGCTTAATCCATCTACTAGTATAATATGACGCCACTAAGCAATATTTTGATCTTGGGTTGCCAAATCAAGTGTAATTAAAGGCTTATTCATTATCCCGCATGGGAAGTAAGGTAGCATGACTTTTCAACCTATCTTTATATTAATCATAAAAAAATGGGGCTGTGGGCAGTTCAGAAACCGTCCTCCATTGACATCATTAATGGGGGATACAAGCTAATAGAAACTGCAGGCTTTCTAGTCCTGAAAGGTTGCAATGCGAAAATGGAAGCCATCGTTCTTACGATAATAAATCTAAACATTTTTGTAAAAGGAAATGTTGTTCAAAGAAGTGGTCCTCTATGGGACACACAATGTACTTATTTTGTATCTCAGAACTGTATTTACTATTGCCTTAATTTTTTTCCCCTTTTTATAGGTTTGCCCAATCTGTCAACAAACATTCCCGGCTGCTGTGCTTCCCTTCCATGCGAGCATTTGTGGTGAAGGGTAAGTTGACAGAAGTTATCTGGATATGTGCGCACACACACTTTGACAATGCAATTACTGTACTTGACAATGTTATGTATAGATTTAGTTTTTGGGACAAGTTAGTACTTATTTCGAATCGATCTGGAAAATGGCATAACTAGGTCATTTTTTGATGTGTTAAAAAAAAAAGTTAGTCTTCCACAACAAAGCTGTGGGTGTAAACGATAAAGAATCGTAATCATGCTCGTAATTCTGTCATTGTTTTCCTCAAGACTTGACACTGCATGGCACAGGGAAGCAGCCAGCCCAACAGGTGGAGAGGAATTGGCCGGACCTTCAGTCCAAAGAGCGTCTCGGGATCAATCATCACCTGGTAATTTATCGAGAACAATTACTATGGTGTAGTTTGAAACCAGTTTTCAAACTTGTTTCTAATTGGTTTAAGCAAATTAATATATCTACAAGTGATGTCAAAAAAGTGGTATATCAACGTTTAACCAATTCTACAAATGTGTTTGAGTGATAAATAAAGCCTAAAGTCATGTTTCTTCACAGTACCCGCCATTAATATGTGGCTTTAAAATGTAGTGTTGGCTAAACTTCATTTACAAACCAACTTTTACATTTTCAGCATGGCAGACTGAAGAAGACCCCAAAAAAGCCTGTCAGTTGTTCCGACGGCATCTCCTGGAGCGCAACGCCAAATATCCAACCCTCTTGCTCTCAATGGACATGTTTGATTCTGAAGAAGAAAAGGACGGCACATTGATTGCATTCTATAAAAGGAACGACATTAAGTGGGCAGCTCCGTTGATGTGCAGACTGGCAGGTATGCCCCCCCACCGCTCGCACACACACACACATACACACACTCTGTTCAGTTACTATATTGACTTTTTTATTTTATTTTTACTTGTGTAGTTGACGTTAAATGCATGCGACTTCTGAAAATGAATTATTCATTCATATATTCTATTTATATTTTAATCTGAGGTCATCTTTATTTTCAAGGAGATAAAGCTGTTGGTGACGGTGTCAATCGGCATGTTTTGTCACTGGCCATGGAGAAACTGAAGACTGGCTTCAGTATTAATTTAGGTTTGTATATATGTTGGTGCACACTGACACCCTTCCAGAAAGGTTTGCGGTGTATATATACAGTACCCCGTTATTCTTTTGACTAGGGTTCTTGCCTTTTTTTTTCTTCTTTAGGTTCTGGTAGCCTCACGCCCCTTTTTGAAGGGGAAAAAGATCACCGGGTTCCTTCTGCAGCTGGTGTGCTCCGGGAATCCAAACTGTTTGCGATGGCAGGTCGGATACTTGGCCATAACTTCATCCATGGTGGTTCAGGGTTCCCAGGACTGAGTTTGGCTGTTGTGACACTGTTGACTGGGGGTGTAACTGAAACTGCAGCCGCAACTCTGACCCTAGAGGATGTTGCTGATCTTGACCATCGGGAAACTATTGGTTTGGTGGGTAACACAGTTCAATGCACCATAATCAGAATTGAGTGTCTTCTTATCCAGCAAAATGAATTGGTCAATGTTGGGAAATTTTAACAAGCTTTTTGTGTCCCTGTGATGTACCCAAATGTTATTGACTACTCTAATGATTTTGTGATGTCCTTGTTGTAGCTCAGGAAATCAGAACTGACTGCAGAAGAAATGAGCCGTGTGACTGATCTCTGCCAGCTCTGGTATCAACCCTTTCCAACCTCCACCAACCATGACTGGGTGTTCCAGTTGCTGCTTTCATATGCGGTATGTTATAATTGACCTTACAGAAGCAGTGTAGTGTTAACATGACTAACGTTTTGGGAGATATGAACTCATGTCTGCCTCCCTGTCAATAATTGTTGCAGGTACTTCACCATGGTATGCAGCCAATCAAACAGATCCGGAAAGGCCTGAAAGAAACCGGATTGTGGCCGCTTCTTTCAGCCAGACCAGATGTACACCCCATAGTGTTCCCAAGGGAGTCTACTGTGGAGATTTGCTCACAGGTAAGCTGGTTTGTGTCTTGATTCTTTTTTTTTTTTTTTTTTTTTTAATTATAGATAGATGCAACACACAACTTGCTCAACCTTTTTATAATGAAATGCTCTTGTGATGCCCTGTAGACCATGATCGAGAAGATCCATTGGCCCCAGCCACAACAAACGAGTGACAGTGACGATGAAGAGGACGATCCGATCCCATTGGAGAAAATCAGTGTGGTCACTGGATTTCTCAGGAAATTCATAGAGGAAGGTAACTAACTGTAATTAAAATGTGCACATTATTTTTGTGAAGACTGGACAAAAGGTGATGGCAGTTCTGTTGCAGAATTTGAAAATATCAGATCTACAAGCAAAAACACAACACATTTTGAGCTTTTAGATGGGCTATTTTCCAGATCATCCTGTTATAGCGACACCAGGAGCGCATATACACATGCATATACACATGTCAACATTTCTGGCCCACGACTACTTCAACCAGTAGAAAACCTGTGCAATTGTTGTAGTTGAAATTATCAGACACCTAAAATGCAGGTTTAGGACATTATAGATTAAAATGTTCTCTCCCATTAGGGTCACCAGAGGTGCTTTGTGAGCTCACCAAATTCTGGGTCGGGTGGGAGCAGCTTCCGATTAGCCTCCATGTCAAGATTGTAACTACTACATACCCATTGGCTCACACCTGTCTGTATGCATTGGAGCTCCCTAGCCACTACAAGACCTACGAAGCCTTCCAGCAGGATATGACCATGTGCCTAAACTCCATCGGCTCTGGCTTTGGAATTGTGTAGGCTTTGGAAATGTGTAGTGTAATGTAAACCAAGTGTTCGAACCATGTTAAGTATAGTATGTCTATGCAGACTGTTACTGACTCGTTTTAAATATTTTGCAGTGAGTTGGCAGCTAAATGCAGTTGTTCAGGTTGTTATATTGTTAAGTATAATTGTTGAGTAAAAATGTACACGAGGGAGAACCTTGTGTACTGTATCGTTCACAGCACTACAGGAACCATATGGTTTTATTGTTACTGTAATGTTTCTTAGGCTAAATGTCTTGCACTCAGAGTTGTTTTAAAAACAAATTATATGCAGTGTTACTGTACAATGTTTCTTAGACTGAATGTCTTGCACTCAGAATTGTTTTAAAAACAAATTATATGCAGTGTTACTGTACAATGTTTCTTAGACTGAATGTCTTGCACTCAGAATTGGTTTAAAAACAATTCATATGCAGTGTTACTGTAATGGTTTAAAATGCAGCTATACTTCATGTTTAAAATAAACATTTTGGTATGTGACTTTGTCCTATATTTTCTTCCTGACCTGTCCCTAAGCCTAGGGACAACAAAGCTGGCGCATATACACAGGGTGTTTAGGTGAAGTGTCTACAAGCGTTAATATTTGCAGTAAAATGTATATTGTCTTTGTATTGAGTTTCTTTCAACAGTTTTCATGCAAGATTTCCATCATGAGCTCTTAATGGACATAATATACATGCATTTAATGAGAGTGCCCCTCACTTCACACAGGTGTGATTGTTTTTTGTATTACATTAACCACATGCAATATGTACAGGATACCCCAGAACTAAACTACCTTATTCCCTGTACCAACAGAAGGCTTTAACAAAACTGAAAGGTTATACTTAAACTTGACCCCCATTTGAAAAGATATTCCAGGGTCGGGACGCCCATAAGAGAAGATTATAGCATTCTCAACCCGTTTAATTTCAAGGACCCCCCAGTTTGACATGCATTATGCATTTCTATCTCTGGGACCCTCAATTTATATTGTAAAATCTATGTTGATTTTACTCTTGAGAGTGTGCAAATGGAAACAAACGTGTCAAGTTGGTTCCATTTGTACAAAGTGTTATAGACCTGCAAGGGTCCATTTGGTTCCAAAATATAATTTAGCTGGGGACCCCCTGAAACTGCAATGACCCATGGGGGTCCCGGACCCCATATTGGGAACCACTTCTTTACAAGACTATTATTTTACTGATTTCTTTGCCACAAAATAGCCGATCTACAAGCTCACATCGCAATGCATTATTGCATTGTGAGCTTGTAGATAGGCATTTTTTTATGTTAATTAATGCTAATGTTCCCCCAGAATATGTAGCCTGGGTATTAAGCGAAAAATATAATATATTAATATTAATAATAATTCATTTTAACTGAAGCTCTTCCAAGCATCGATGCATGCAGTACAAAAGGACCCCCCCCCCCACAATGTAAGGAGCCATTGGATTGGCTGAAGGCGGACCGATCTGATTGGCCGAGGAATCTGTCAATCAGAATGATTGACAGATTCCCTCAGCCAATGATGACGTTCGTTAACGCCCAACGTCAGAAGAGTCTCAAATATAGTCTCAAAGGTCTCACAGATTTGCAACTCACGTGAGTGAACTCACAGGTTCACATTTGTGTTTTGTATCCACAAGTTCAGATTTGTGTTTTGTATCCGTGTTTCGCATCTGTGTTTTGTATTTGTGTTTTGTATTTGCGTTTTGTATCTGTAATCTGCATCTGTGTTTTGTATCCGTGTTTCACATCTGTGTTTTGTATTTGTGTTTCAAACACAGATGCGAAATACGGATACAAAACACAGATGCAAATTACAGATACAAAACGCAAATACAAAACACGGATGCGAAACACGGATACAAAACACAGATGCGAATTACAGATACAAAACACAGATGCGAATTACAGATACAAAACACAAATACAAAACACAGATGCGAAACACAGATACAAAACACAGATACAAAACACAAATCTGAACTTGTGGATACAAAACACAAATGTGAAACACAAATTCACTCACGTGAGTTGCAAATCTGAACTTGTGAGTTACAAATCTATGTTATTTACTGTGAATCTTTTGAGACTGAACTGACTCCATAGTATTGCTTGCGTTTAAAGTCGTTTACAACCGTTTCACAACTTTCCACTGTCCAGCTTTCCCCTGCTGTCCTTATTTATATTCTGCAGCAAGACGGTGTCGCACGCCTAAAATTGCAGATCCACAAGCTCACAGTGGGGCATGGATGAGACGCGTTGTATTTATAACGTTAATAATACATGCAGGCCAGGGTCTTCAATGTTTTTCAGGTCAAGCCAAGGACGACTTAGCTGAGAGTGAGAGATCAAGTAGGGACCCCCACTATACATAGGCAATTATATTATAAAACTGTTGCAGATTAAACTAGACATAGACTTGTTTGACAGCACTACAAGTGTGACCTGTAATTTTTGTTTTGTTTATTTGTTTCTTTTCAATTACATTTTAATCTCTTGAACCCTCTATACTCAAAACCTCAAATTGACCTTTGAGATATAATAATTATACTATAGCCTATGATTATTAGTAATCTAACAATTCCACAATAACCAGCAGAGAGCAGACCCTTTGTTTACTTACAGAATTATATAAGTTGGGTTGTTTGAGATGCAGAGCTATAATACTAACCTACAGTAAAACAATAAATTGCTTTGAATTTAAATGTAATGCATTTTTACATGTTTTGGGAAATTAATAGAGCTTTAATATAAATCCGAATTGAATCGCCATCAAATCGCATCGTATCGGTAGAGGGGTGAATCGTATCGCATCGTATCGCCAGGAGATTCCATGTATCGCTAAAGTTTCGTATCGCTGGCAGTGCATCGAGATGCGTATCGAATCATGAGATGAGACGAGATTCACATGCCTAACACACACACACACACACACAATCAAAATTAAAAACAACAAGCATATAAACAGCTGCAACCACATACAGCACAACCACACTGACAATGACAAACTGACTGTATAAGTCAAAAAGTGTATATGACCAGACCAGTGAACTGTGAATGATGTTGTTGATAGTTGATAGTGATACCAATACTTTTGTATTTTTACTAGTACATTTTTAATGGGACTTTTGGGACTTTTACTTGTAGAGTACTTCTACACCACTGAGAAGAACCACCAGTGTTTACTGTTTATAAACTTACTTGTTGTTGCTGGAGCATCATCATTGTCACTAGTAGACTGCATGCTGGGGACTCTGAACATTTCTGTCAATTTGCGACATTTTGCCCCCTCCTCCTCACGGGCTCTTTGTTTTTTTACCCTCTCCCTTTCAGCTCCACCTGGCCTCCTTTTATTTCCCTTTGGATCCATATTAAAACGTTAAAATTAAATTTTGTCGACGTGACGTTGAATAATAACCAGCGGCTGTTCTTTCTTTCTCCGCCTCTCCTTTCTCACAGTCGGGCCATGCTGCATGGTGTAGACTAGAGGGCGGGCCAAAAAGCCAAACTAAACCAATCACGTATCGATTCTTCTAAAAAAACGTTCAGTAACGTCATTTTGACCAATCCCTACCCCTCTGATCACAGAGCAGTGTGTGAGAGCACGTTGCCTTTCTGTTTACGACGGGGTCGGGGGGAGAGAAATTGACTGTGGCTCGCCTGCCTCAGTTTAGGAGAGATTTTTTTTGCTGCGCTGCGCTGGTTCTGGCTGGCTGGCCTGACCGGCTGATGCAAAATAAATTAAATAATAATAATATATATTCTTGTTTTTTTGGACAGCCAGGCTAGGCAGGCCAGCTAGGACGGCAGGCCACCGGGAATAGTCCCGGTGCTCCCGATGGCCAAACCGGGCCTGGAACAGACAATGAACCGACAGATTTTTACATTCTCTTGTTTTTTTTGTTTTTTTTTAATGACATAACAGTCACATATTTTTTGCCAGGAAGATCAGTTGGTCAACTTTATCTGGCTTGAGAGTTGCTCTCTGGCATGTGACAATATTGCCACCAGTGCTGAACACTCTCTCTGAGGGAGCACTTGTTGCTTGAACGCACAGATACTTTCTAGCTAGTTGGCTAACTCTTGGAAAGTTTCCCTCGTGCTGTTGCCACCATTCGAGAGGATCCTTGCCAAGGGGTGCAATTGGCCCTGCCAGGTAGGACTTAATTTCTCCCTCTATTGCTTCTTTTAGGGATGGAATAGGTGTGCCAGCTGCAGGTAGAAGAGCATCCTTCAAAAAGCTGGCCAGTGATTTCTTAGCTTTCTTTTTGGGGAGGTGGGTTTCTTCCTGAGGCGTGCTCTGGGATGTGGAGGTAGAAGGCTGTGCAGCTGCTTCTTCAGGATGCTGTTCTTCTACAGGGACCCTCAGCAAGGACTCCAGCTCAGACACAGCTCTGGCTAGCATCTCCTCTGTCTTGTCACCGTCGATGTACTGTGTCTTGAACCTTGGATCAACAAGTGAGGCCATATCCAGCAGGTCTTGGGTTTTCTCATCCTGATATTTGTCAGTGAGGTAATTGAGAACGTCGGTCTTCATTTGGGCTGAGAGCTCTGTGTCGTCGTCATTCGTTAGCAATGTTTCTGTTTTGAACTTGTGAAGCACCGGCTTTACATAAGACACACTCACATAGTCTTCACCTAAAAAAAAAAGACAGCAGGTTATATATTTTATGTATATTTATTAGTGATCGACCGATATGGATTTTGGCCGATATATCCGATCACCGATTAGTGGACAATCAAAAAGCCTGATAGCCGATATTATGACCGATTATGAATAGTAAAAAAAAAAAAGTAAAAAAAAGTAAAAATAACATAACTTTCAACACAAGAATTCCTTTAAATGTATTGGAGAACATTTATTGCTTAGCAAGCACAAGAACAACAACATTGTTTTCAGTTACTTCAGTAACACTCCCCCCCCCCCCCCCCCCCCCCCATCAAATGCATTTTTGCATTTTTTAAACAAGTGCAATGTACTGTAGCACAGTAGCAGCATGGAACATTCAACACAGTGAGTAGTACAGTAAACTAAAGTGCAGGCTGTGTTTAGTACAGCAACAGACTCCAACAGAGGTTTTTTGGTTATTTTTTTTCACAGCAACAATTCTCATAAATAACTACAATTGTCTTTACAGCAGTTATACAACAGTGAACATTAAATCACATAAGGTCCAATGTTTATTTTCTTTACACCAGCATTCCTCAAACCACAAATGGTCCCAAGCAGTAGTAGTTACTTTACTTAAAGTATTTTCTTAAACAATTTAACTTAAGTTGGAAATTTAGGCTGTAACTCAAACTAAAAAGAACTTCAAATGAAGCTGTAAACAATGAGGCTGCATTTTAAAACAAGACCACCACAAGTCAAGTCCCTGCCATCATCCCCTCAGGCTCAATACTCCCAGTTCAGAAGCACCAGGTTGTGGTGCAGAAAGCACAGTTGTTCTGCATGCTCTCCAGTGAGCCGGTTCCTTTTTTTCTCATAGATTGCAGCGACTTCACTAAAGACACGCTCACTTGGTACGGAGGAAGGTGGTGGGCAGAGATACTTTCTAGCTAGTGGTGCAAGAAGCTTGAAGTGCTTTTCATTCTGGCTCCACCACTGCAAAGGATCACCTGTTAGCCTGTCAATCACTGGCTCTCTTACGTAGCGCTGTAGCTGTTCATCAAGGTCTTCTTTGTCTGATGGGCCAGCCACCGCATGGCGCCCTAGTAGAGACTGGTACATGTCATCAATGCGGCAACGAGGTGTCTGCTGTGCCTCTGTCCGTTGCCTTTTGTGGGTCCCAGGGCCATCACTCCCATGTGCTGAATCCTGCTGTCCCTCCTCATCTTCAGATTCCTCATTTGAAGCAGCAGTCTGATCAACTTCCATTTCTTGTTCATCCTCTTTCAGCCATTCTTTGGCTTTGGTCATTGTGGTGTCAGAGGAGAAGGCATGACACTTGTAGCGGGGATCTAAGAGACATGCCAGCACCACATGTTTTGTTTCTTCCAATGTCGAGTATCGTCTAACAAGGCTGTCCCTCATGGCTTCTCTGACAGTTCTGATGCCTTTCCCAGACTCCTCTTCCTCTTCAAGCAGCATCTTCAGTACCATCACACTGGGAATGATGCAGGAAACAGAGGACTCATAATGGCTGACTTCCAAAGTCACTTTCTCTATTGGGAGGAGAGTGTCAATTAAATTTGTCACAATAGCCCACTGATGAGCTTCGGGAATTGTGAACCCTCCGTGGTCACTGGAGTAGATGCTGAGGGCATTCTTCTGCTCGAGCATTCTTTGCAGCATGTGGAGCTCTGAGTTCCATCTTGTTGGGACTGCCTGGATGATAGTGTGTTGCACAATACCAAGGTCTTCTTGAATGGCCTTCAGACGTTGCTTGGCAAGTGATTGAAATGGGTAGCACATTTTTTCAGGATGGCTATGACGTCGATAACTGCTCTCTGACATGACAGGCCATCACGCACCACCAGTTGTAGTGTGTGTGCTGTGCAGCCAAAGTGTGGCAGTTCAGCAACCTTCATTGCCTTTACAACATTGGCTCCGTTGTCTCGCAGAACAAGCAGTACACGGTCTTGGTCGATACCCCAGGAGTCAAGCATGCCCAGGAACACTTCTTTAATATAGAGATGTGTGTGGGACCCCACCATCACCTTAGTGTTTAACACCACCTGCTTTCTGCTCCATTTCTGGTCAATGAAGTGGCATGTTAGGCTCATCAGCGACTCTGTTGCCCCAGACCAGCAGTCTGTAGTGAAGGCGAGTGAGTGACCAGCATTCTCTGGTTGGATCAGTGCTTTAACCTTAGCAACTAGCTTTTCATTAAGAGATGGCAGCATATTTGTACGATAATACTTGTCGGTTTTCAGCATGTATCTGGGTTCAGCTCTTGCCATTAAGCGCCTAAACCCAAAATCAGACACCATGGAGAAAGGTTGGTTTTCAGTTAACATCATTTCAATTATTAATTTGTCAAATTCTTTACATCTCTTATCTGAATTCTCCCACGGTCTTTGTTTTTCAAACACGGACTCAATGGTAGACTGAGAACTTTCAGTTTCAGCCCGTCTCTGCTCTTCTTCTTTCTTTCTTTCTTTCTTTTTTGCGTCAATGTGCAGTTGCTTGTGACTGTTTTGAAGATGGTTCCAAAGATTTGTCGTGTTCTGATTTTTTTTTAAAGCTGATCCTGTGCTGGGTTGTTCATTGCAAGTATCGCAGATTGTTGTGCCTGTTGCTGATTTTGTGAAGTAGTCCCAGACTACACTTCTACGCCGTCCTGGAGGAGCCATCTACAATAACAGGAGGTTGAGAGAGTCAATGATTTTTTTTTTGTAATAATAAACATTTACAAACAAGTACATAAATACTGATAATGGCCCTCTACAAGCCTCATTAAAACATTGTGAGTTTGTAGATTGGCTATTTTTTATTTTACTATATTTTAATTAATGTATACCATACTATAAATGTAAAGTACTAAAATATGTCTTTGAGATATTGTGGGGCAGCCCTAAATGTCCAAAAATGCTAAATACAAATATGCCTACTATGATTTCAGCATGGGTCAGGGATTCAAATGTAATCATGTATCACTATTCTGTAGTCTTCTTGTATTCTTACGTAGCCATGTAGTGTTACATAGAAAATGTTACCCTTATATAAATGTGCTACCTGGGGTAGCACATTTATATAAGGTCACATTTTATATGCAACACTACATGGCTACGTTCTATGTAACGGTGTTACATTGAATCTCGTGACCCATACAATTGTGCTCCCTCGTCTGCCCCCAGTACTTGTTGCACTGTTGTTGACTAGAAGCTCGACCGGCCGCACATTTCATGTATGCGTCGATAATAATCATGCGTTTATAAACAAAGCAGTTCAGTAAAGTTCTCTTACTTTGTGGAAGAAGAAGAATGTCCGTCTCCTTTCACTCCGTTGATGGCGGTGGAACTGCAGCACACCGTGCCGTGGCTTCCCCTCCTGTGAGACGAGATAAAACATTCGGAAGCGAGTCAGCATGCAGTCAGTCACATAATGCTATTATATTTTACATGAGCGTTACATTACAACGAACGGATTACCTGAAAAACAAGCTCCGTGTTGCTTCTTGGAGAAGTTGAGCTGGTGAGTGTTTAAGGCGGATTGTGATGGCTCATGGCTGGAAAGTTTTCCACATGTCTCTTTGAGAGAGAGAGAGAGAAAGCGAGACAGACAGTTAATTATTTCCAAGATAATAATAAAGTGTAAATGTATAAGCACGCTGTGAAGGGTTATATAATTGTGTCTATCTTACTTGTAAAACAGCCAGTTTCTCCACGACAAAGCGGCAGGTGAGGGTGTCCCCAGCTCTGTGCACAACATGCAGTGTTTTCTTTTTTCTGTGCTCAGCACTGCAGACGCACTCGCAGAGGATTCATTCTTCATTTATTTATCATTTATTATTTTTTACCACCGATACCGATATTAATAAAAAACATGAATATCGAAGCCGATAATCGGGCCGATTATCGGCCGATCACTACTACCGGTATATAGCTATCTGCTTATGAACTCACTTATGGTGTGAAGGAGCACATATTTCTTCAAAGTCTAGTAAAATATACAGTAAGATGTATTGCTATAAATAACAGTAGTTCTCTATCGTGTTCGAGACTGGCTCTCCACTACATATTATTCAATATGTACGGGAACTGACCCCACGGGGCAGTGTTCATGGATATCTCTTTAAGACACATCATCTATGGTGGCCCTGCCCAGATGCCAATCAGCGGGCTACTTAAGCCCCATCTGTGCAGAGCCACTTCGATCTTTTGATTTCCACGAGACAGACGTTACTAGGTTATCTCAGCAGTTGGAAAGGCATCAGAAAAAATATATTAGAACAGCTGCGTGGCACACAGTCCACTTGCCTTAGGTGAGAAGAGAGCCGGACGTCCTGACAACTCCTCTCTGGGCGCCGCGTAGCTCCACATTCCACAACAACAACAACAACGACAACAACAGCAAACAAGCTGAGTGCCGAGTCCGTCTTGCGGAGGAAGCCTCAGTTTGTCCGTGCGACCGCTCCTGGGTGAAACCTGCTCGTTGGGGGAAACCTTGGAGACGGCGTTCGGTCCGTGCGTCCAACCCTTGGTGAAACCTGCTCGTTGGGGGAAACCTTGGGTCGGCGTTCGGTGTGGCCACTGGCCAGAGGGTCCAAGTGTGAAGCCAACCACGTTGGTAGATCCTTGGCTCCCTGGCTGCAGAAGCGCTGGGACCCAGAGCGAAACCGACCTCGTCGGTGGACCATCGCGGGCCGCGGCTGTATAGTATACAGTGTATACCGGCCAGACCGCACAGAGGAAAAACAATAACAAACCCCCGACTTCCGCGTTGACGTCACACGTCGGCGTGGGGGGAGGGAGCTCTAGTGAATACACTCTGTCACCCTCACTCGTCGTGTAGGCTGGTTGCCAGGTTGTCTACAATATAAGTGGGTTTATACACACTTATAGATGGGTATGGATAGTATACTGTGATACATATCTATATACATACACACTTATAGATGTATAGGTATAGATGGTATGCTGTGATACATATCTATATACCCATCCAGGTACTGAATAGATAGATAGCTATACATGCATGTATTTATATATATATATAGATAAATTAAGTATATGCAGTTATAATACACGTCTATAGAGTTGTCTGAATATACAAATAAATAAATAGATATATCTATATATGTATATGAACATATAGATGTGAATTATAACACATAGCTATATATATATTTAGGTACATAGGGGAAACAGAAACATGGCCAGTCCAGTGCACACCTGTTCGGTGTGTGGGGTGAAAATGCCCATGGAGGACGGCCATGATAGGTGCATGCTGTGCTTGGGTCTGGACCATGCACACACGGCCAGTTTGGACCCGGCATTCTGTATGAATTGTTTCATCCTGCCGGCTAGAGTGAGGGAGGCCAGGGCTCGGTCATTATCGCTGGTACCGGTAGAGGCTATTTTAGCCCAGCAGCATCAGGCCAAGCGGATGAAGACTGCCGTTGGGGGCGACCAGCGGCAGAGGCAACCGCCGTCAGCCACAGCTTCGTCAGCCCCACCAGCTCCGCTAAATCCAACAACCCCACGGCGCCCAGCAGCCATAGTGGTGGCTCCTCCAGCTCTACGGCGCCTTATAACTCTGCGGCGCCCTACGGCCACAATATCGGCCCCACCGGCTCCACAGCACCCTGCTGCCATTGTAGGCCAGGAGGAGGTGCACCTGGAGGGTGGGTCGGAGGAGGAGGTTGATGTGGTGGGGGATGACCCCGAGGACCTCGAGGAAGAAGGCCTCCCCCCCCGGCAGGAGGGGGAGGAGGCACAGGCGGAGGAGGAGCAGGAACAAGAGCAGTACCCCTCCTCCGATCTTGAGCTCATAGCACGGGCCGCACGGGCCTTGGACGTAGAGCTGCCCTCAGGGCGGACACAGAAAACCTCCCGGTTCGACGACGAGGGGGGGGACCAGCCGCACTCCCTCTTGGTGCCCCTGCTCCCAGACGTGGAGGACTTAGTGCTCCAGCAGTTTAAGAAGCCGACGGAGGCCCACCACTGGTCAGGCCTAGTTAGACGACTAGCGAACGTGGAAGGTCCGGAGAGGATCGGCTGTGGCCCACCACCGACCTTGGATCGGGCCTTGGGGGCCTGGATCGCCCGGAAGGGCCCTGAGGACGTACCATCGGCGGACGCAAGACCTCAGGACAACGGACCAGCTGTTCGTCTGCTATAGACATAACTGCCTCGGGAAGCCGGTCTCGAAGGCTAGGCTTTATCACTGGGTAGTGGAAACCATCCAGGAGGCATATAGACAGGCAGGCAAGCCAGCCCCGTCAGGGGTACGGGCACACTCGACTCGCGGCCTCGCAGCCTCATGGGCTTTGTGGCGCCCTCCACATTCACAAGGTTCTACTGTGTGAACGTGGCAGCCAGCACCCAGTTCACGGAGCGTGTACTGGGCTCCAGGCAGTAGCTTGGACTGGCCTTAGCGTCTAGGAGTTTGTTGACTGGCCTCAGTGTCGGTCAGGGCCAGCTGGGCCTAGGTGGCGGCTCACACCTAGGCCACGAGTTTTGTTGACTGGCCTCAGGGTCTGGGGGCCAGCTGGGCCTAGGTTGCGTCTTGCACCTAGGCCACGAGTTTTGCTGACTGGCCTCAGGGTCTGGGGGCCAGCTGGGCCTAGGTTGCGTCTTGCACCTAGGCCACGAGTTTTGTTGACTGGCCTCAGGGTCTGGGGGCCAGCTGGACCTAGGTTGCGTCTTGCACCTAGGCCACGAGTTTTGTTGACTGGCCTCAGGGTCTGGGGGCCAGCTGGGCCTAGGTTGCGTCTTGCACCTAGGCCACGAGCATCATATCCTTATACAAGGGCTTGGAGCACATTGGTGAGCTGGCACCAGGGATGGCTACGGCCAGGGCGCTCACCACTTATAGGCTCTGATGGAATTCAGGGTAAACTGCCTCGGGCTGCCGCGGGGGCAGCTGGTCTGCTTATTTCCTCGCGGTGTGTCTTAGAGAGTTCCCGTACATATTGAATAATATGTAGTGGAGAGCCAGTCTCGAACACGATAGAGAACGGAGGGTTACACTCTCTGTAACCCAGGTTCTCTGAGTGGAGAGACTGGCTCTCCACGAAAGAGCCGCTCCGAAATTCGTGTCAATCAAGTTAATCGAAGTGGCTCTGCACAGATGGGGCTTAAGTAGCCCGCTGATTGGCATCTGGGCAGGGCCACCATAGATGATGTGTCTTAAAGAGATATCCATGTACACTGCCCCGTGGGGTCAGTTCCCGTACATATTGAATAATATGTAGTGGAGAGCCAGTCTCTCCACTCAGAGAACCTGGGTTACAGAGAGTGTAACCCTCCGTTATTTGTGTTCAGGAAGACATTTTCAGAAGTGATTCAACCTGTAGCCATAAAACAGCCTCTAGAGGTCAGAGGTCATCATCTCCCACCTCACTTAAGTACTGCAATTAAGTACAATTTTGAGGTATTTGTACTTCACTTGAGTAATTCCAATTTTCAACACTTTTACTTCTACTCCACTACATTTCAGAGACACGTAATTGTACTTTTACTCCACTACAAGTATTTGGAAATATCCCAAAGCTCCCAATCAACCCAATCAAAAGGTTATGGGGGATGTTTAGTTTTAGCCAATATAAAAAAAAATACCACAACATATCTGCACCATTTATTATGTCTGATTGGGTTGGCCACTGGGCAGTATATTTTGAGAAGTCTCAGTGCTGTTAACCGACAGGGTTAAATTAATTGGTTTACTGTTGGTCAAAGAAGGAGAGGATGGATAGATAATCTGATATGATGATAGCATGGTGCTTTATATACATTTAGATGTGTGTTTATATACATTTAGATGTGTCACGTCCTGTCTTAGGACGTACCACGCCTGGACCGCCGTCCTTATGTTTGCCCCTTACCCCCCTGTGTGTTTCCCCGCCTCCCTGATAGACTGACACCTAGGGACTCAGCTGCGGGCAATATTGCCATCACGGCTTGTTGGTATTTATGTGTTGCTCCTGTGTGATTCTGTGTTCTGTCTTAATTTATTTCCTTAACGCGTCGCGTGTGTGTGTGTGTACCTGTGGTTCTAGCCCTGTGAGGCATCCTGTGTTTTCCTGTTGTTTGGCAAGCAATAAAGCCCTGTGTTCCAGTACTCCGCTCGTCATGCATTATTTACTCCCACACCAGAGTCACACCGTGATAGAGATGGATAGATAATCTGATATGATGATAGCATGGTGTTTTATACACACACACACACACACACACACACGCGGCGTTTGCCGTCTACCGCTTGCCTTTAAAGCAGAATTAGCCCTTATACTAACTCCATTTAGTTTAGCACATGGTTCTCAAACTTTTATGTTGTCACCCCATATCCTGGCCCCTCTCTCCACTGGATCCCAGTAAAGTAAAAAAAATATATATATTAAGAGATCTGTCTGTTCCTTCCTGAAGTGGACCCTCTTGCCCTCTGCAAATAAATATATTCATGGTAACGGCACATTTCTATTCAAATTGTCAACCTGCTATATCTGCTGAGAAGTTCACCATGGCTCAAGCCATTGCATTTAGTTTGTTCTGCAGCCTACATGTTTAGCATGTACAGTACAGTAGGCAGCCATGACACAACAACTATTGAAATGTAAATTATGTCGCAGTCCATTCAATGAGGTGTGAGAAGGAGCCATTATGGACAGAACACTCCATTGTTAAACAGCTCATTGGCAGAACAACCAACGACATGTCCACACATGCTCCATATGCTGTTAATTATAGTGTAATGATCATTTTACATTTTTACATGTCCACACATGCTGTTAATTATAGTGTAATGATCATTTTACATTTTTACATGTCCACACAACATGCTCCATGTAGTTTAATTATAGTGCAGTGATAATGTTATCATGGAAACTCCAATTAATCTCACATGATTAGTATTTTGTTTGCGGCATCATTGTGATATCTTGATTAATGTACGCTTGTGATTCATAACTTAGGCCTGGCAAACTGTTCTTTCTGTGAATGAATGCACTCAAGCGCATAATTATTAAATGATTATTATTATTTTTGTATATATTTTGTATTATATATATTTTTTCTCACACATTATGAATAGGTTGACAAAAGGAGATGTTCCCAATTTAATTTATCTTTTTTTGAGAATATTAAAAAATATATATGCACATTTTTCACCAATGCCCCCCCCCCCCAATGCATGAGAGCCCCCCCATGAAATCTATTTATTTGTTATTTTTGTGAAAAGCCATGACGAAATATTAAAGAAGAGTATCTCAAGTTGCCATGTATTGCTGTATAATCAGTGTTGGGGAAGTTACTTTTAAAAAGTAAGGCATTATAGTTATCGTTACTTATCTAAAAAAAGTAATTTGTTACTTTACTTTACATGGAATTATGAAAGTAACTACTTTACTTTACTTAAAAAAATTATAATATAAAAAACGATTTAAAAGAAGGTTTTTTGTTCTGTCGCACAGTAAGAGAAAACACAACTCCCTCCTAACATTATATGAAATGTAGTGGAACAATAAAACATGTTCAGGAATTTTGACAGGCATCTTTATTGTAGCCTCAACTTGCCTTCAAAACAATTAAACAAATGGTGCTGTCAGTGCAATATGAAGAAAATAAATAATAATCAAATAAAATGAGTACACTCTTCTTACACCGTAAAGTTATAAATAAAAGAAATAAGCACATTGAGATGCTTTTCACATTTTCACGGTTTGCGTTGCTTTTTTTGGCTGAGGACAATGTTTTATGTCCGCCACACAATTTACATTTCACCTCAATGTTTTTGTCGTCCTTGGGTCGCAAGTACTCAAAATAGTGTTTAAGTTTCCAACTCCCAAAGCAACCGATCTCGCTGTCATCATGATCCGCATTTGCCATTTTTGCGTATGGTACTGTATTATGATTTTCGTTCTACCGGCGATTTCTGTCTGTGTAGTATCTATGTATGTGTTACAAGGGTTTGGGTGTCTGTGACTAAATGTGTTACTGTTTACAACAGCCAGTAAGCCCGCCCACCCTGTAGACTGTCTCTGATTGGCTTACCCTGAAATCTGGCCCTACGTTAGCCAATCAATGACCTCTGTTTTTATCACGTTAGGGTGTATCAAGCCATGTGGGCTGACAGGCTAGTATGACTGCACAAACGAAACTGTCAACAGAGAGCGCTCTCTGCACTGCAGTCAGCACAGCACAGAGACACCTGTATGATAGACTCACGGAGCTGCGAGACCTTTTTTTCACTGATCACATAAGTTGACATAATAACGCCATAACGCGGATAACGCTCGCACAATAACTATAAGGCCGTTATGGAATGGGGAAATGTAAAGCGTTAGGTTACAAGTTACTGCAAATAGTAGTTACGTTATGTAACGTAACGCATGTAAGGGCGTTAGTCACAACACTGTGTATATATACACGTATTTGTTTTCCTAAAATGTTTCATCACACAATTTTGTAACCCATTTTTTCACCTGCAGTGTCAATTATCTAATGCAATCCTGGGCGCTACACTTCCTCTGCTAACCTGGGGGGCCTGCGGACTGACCTCATGCTTCCTTCTATGCATGAGGAGTCCAAGCTGCTTATTTTCACCTTACAGGGGAGAGTTTCCCCGGCCGGACGTAGCGCGTGGAAGAAACACGTTATTCCGACCAGTTCCTTTCCCCTCCATCGGGGCCCCCGGCTGGCCAGGGGGAGGTAGTTTAGAGACCAGGATTACTGCATGCTTTTTGTGAGGGTACCTACCCTAGGGGACACGGGGAGAACATGCAAACTCTACACAGAAAGGCCCTTTCGCAGACCCCGCCTCAGGTATGGGCACGGATGATGGTACTTCAATATATTTTTACGAGAAATATTTTTTATGGAATATTCTGCATTGGGTAAAATATACCTGTGTTTATTTATATGGTGTAACAAAAGGGTTAAAAAAGAACACAATCAAATAGCTAATAAATTAGGCCTATTGCTTTCAATTCAATAACAGTTGTGCTGGACAAGTTTGTTTTTTGGGGGTTTAACACTTTACAGATCAGCATGTTAAAACGTTTGACGTTTGTTAAAATGTTACCTCATTATTGTTATTATTCTCAAGTACCCCCTGTAGTACTCTGTGCACCCCTGGGGTTACCCCCAATTGAGGAACAATGGGTCCTAAGAGGGAGGGGGCTTGGGCATGTCCTAAGAGGGAGGATGCTAGGGCATGTCCTAGGAGGGAGCTCGGGCATGTCAGGAGGGAGGGGGCTTGGGCATGTCCTAGGATGGGACTAGGGCATGTCCTAGGTTGGAGGTGAGGCTAGGAGGGGTATATAAGGGTCAGACCACTCAGATGTGAGACACACTTCAGAGTGCTGACAACTTCTCCTGGGATCACGTCCATCAGAAGTATAGCTTCACACGGCGGGACGTTGTTTTGAAGTTTCGTTAATTTGAACCTGCACACAGACTAAAAAAATACAGATTTCAAAATACGAGAACGGGATCATCAGAGAGGAACAAAAAAATGGAGATGGAGATGCAGAACGAAAGCGTCTACGAGTACTACGACTACGAGGAGAACCAGACGTCGTGCGACTACTCGGAGTGGGGCCCTTCGTACTCCGTCGTCCCGTTGCTCTACGTGCTCATCTTCGCCTTGGGCCTGTCCGGAAACGGACTGGTCATCTTCACCGTGTGGAGGGCACGGCGGGGCGACAAGCGGCGGCGCACCGCCGACGTCTACATCGGCCACCTGGCCGCGGCCGACCTGACCTTCGTGCTCACGCTGCCTCTGTGGGCGGTGTACACGGCCACGGGCTACCACTGGCCCTTCGGAGTGGCCCTGTGCAAGGTCAGCAGCTACGTGGTCCACCTGAACATGTACGCCAGCGTCTACTGCCTCACCTGCATGAGCTACGACCGCTACCTGGCCATCGTACGCTCCTCCTCGAGGTGATTGGAGTTTTTGACTTTCATCTTGATTTGGGTTTTTGACTTTTTTATTTTCAATTTCAATATAGAACGTTTTAAACGTGGGGTTTCTAGCTATTTTAGTGTATTTTATGAATGAAGAAGAAAGATTAAAACTATAAGCACATTTTCTCTATGATTAGTTCTTTTTTCGAAAGTTTTGTAAACAAACAATCCATTTTACAGGTATCTTTAAAATATTATTTAAGTTTTTATAAAATGTGTATTAGTTCAAATTCAGTTATTTTCCTTTAGCTATACTTTTACTTAACTATAACAACCCTCTCTGTGTCCTCTTATGTCCAGCTCACAGCTTCGTACCCGGGGCCACATGAGGGCGTCCCTGACAGTGATGTGGCTCCTGTCTGCTCTACTGGCTGCGCCCACTCTCATCTTCCGCACCACCAAACACGAGGAGACGAGCAACCGGACCTCCTGCGTCATGGACTTCAGCCTGGTGGTGACGGATAAGAACAAAGAGAGCCTGCTGGTGGCCGGCCTCAGCCTCTGCTCCTCGGTCCTGGGGTTTCTCCTACCTTTCCTGGCCATGATGGCGTGCTACTGGTTCATCGGATGCACCGTCACGCGCCACTTCGACGGCCAGCTGCTGCGCAAGGAAGAGCAGCGCAAGCGGAGACTGCTGAGGACCATCACCACGCTGGTGGTGGTGTTCGCCGCCTGTTGGACTCCCTTCCACGTGCTGAAGAGTGCCGACGCTCTCTCTTACCTGAACCTGGCCCCGGACTCCTGTGCCTTCCTACGTTTCCTCCTCCTGGCTCACCCCTACGCCACCTGTCTGGCCTACGTCAACAGCTGCCTCAACCCCTTCCTGTATGCCTTCTTTGACGCGCGCTTTCGCTCCCAGTGCCTGCGCCTGCTCAACCTGAAGAAGGCTTTGCATGCATGCCAGCCCCGCCATCTTGCTGTCCGGCCAAAAGACCCAGGTTCAGAGCCTGGACACAAAGTGTATCAGCTGAGCACGATGGCAATGCCTTTGGTCAGTTGTCAGGACTATAAACGGAGCTAAAGTGGCATGTCCCACATCATGTGACTGAAAAGGGTAACTTGAGGATTGTGGTGTATTGGTTCAGACATTCTCCTCACGGGCTTCCGGTGGAAGCAATTCATGTTTGAGGCAAACTTCTTAAAATTCCTCAAAACAAGGGAACAATCTGCAGTATGCCTACGGTGCAGACACAGTGGGAATGTGTGTCAAATGGACCAATATGTTACTGTTGCTTATTGCAGAGATTATGCACAGTGTAGATGAGCTTGGACCTCTCGTGCCTCTTCTAGCTCTGGTGAAGAACTGTATTAGTATGCTTGTGCTGCAAGTAAGCACTTGATTGTTTTAATTCCAGTCTTATGGGATATATACACTTATTGGTGTTTCTGTGAATTGTTTTGCCAGTCAGCAAGAGGAGACCAAGATTGATCATGGTTGTAATGAGCGACCTTGATGTGTAAATATGTGAATACACATTGTGAATGTAAAGTACTTTATGAAATTCAAATTTATGATTTGTAATAAAAAGGGGGATTAACAAACAATGAAACTTGTCCGTCTGTTGCTTTTGTGTAGCCCCCAGCCAAGACTATAGGGTTGGGATTCGTTCCGGATCCTTACTAATGGTGCCGGTTCCTAGCGGTTCCCTTAACGGATCCTAATATAACGGATCCTAATATTATTTTTTTCCCCTTTTTTTCTGACATAGATTATGTTTATATTATAACTAACCTAACCAAGTACTTAATAAACACAAATTAAGTAATTCAATTATTGAAAATGCACTTTACAATTATGAGGTGGCACTATTATTTAAACTTCACCACCACCACCAGCTAGTCACCACAACAATATCATTGTTGCAATTTGTACTGTATATATTGCAATTTGTACTGTGTATTAAATATACAGTACACATTGCAATAAGTATATTGTTGTGGTGACACATGTTGTGTCTTTAATGTTCAGATTAATTTAATATGAAGGACCCCTTACCCTAATGGAAACAAGCCATAGTGCTTTCTTGGATTATAAAATCCTGTTAGCAGACCTTGTATTGAACTGTAGGCTAAGTTCCTGTGATTTTTTCTGCAAACAACTTTGACTTTGAAACTGTAAAGTAATCAATCTATGGAGGTATATGCACCTAAACGCTCAACAGTCACGCGATTAATTTAGAGCCAAATCAATGCAGATTTCTGATCGTCTGCACCTTTGTTAAATTGACGCACACAAGCACATCCGTACACACACACACACACACACACACACACACACACACACACACACGCTTTCTGTTTTCATAAATCACCCATAAGGGGGGCTTTATACAGCAGGGTGCAGTAGTTTGTCTGTAATCCACGTAACTCGAGAACCGTTCACCAAAATTAAAATTTGACACACGCGTTCCACACCACCACAGGGAGTGCAGTGCCCGACCTTGAGTCGTCCAGAACCAGCACAAAAGCTTTGATCTGTCCGGGCTCTGGACAGGGCCCAAATTTGCCAATTGTGAACAGATTTGACTGAGAGACTGCCATCGCAAAAACGAAAATTCAAAAGAATCCAATGGCAGTCCCTCAGTCGAATTTAGTCACAATTGATCACACCTGATCACCCCTAGAACTCATATGGAGCTGGCCTGTTCTGACATCACAATAATTGGTAACACTTTAGAATAACTATCCGTTATAACTAGTTAATAGATCATTAACTGTTAGTTAATGAGTTATTAATGAGTTCTTAAGCATTTGATAATAGTTAGTTAAGCATCAATAACTATATATAATATAGAATAATAAATTGTTAATATATCATTCATAAACTGTTAGTTAATGAGTCATTAATGATTTGTTGAGCATCTATTGAGTCATTAATGATTTGTTGAGCATCTATTAATAGTTCATTGTTAATAGTTCATAATTTGCTAATAGTAAAAGGGATTCATAACTATGTCTAATAACTATTTAATAGATCATTAATAAAGCATTAGTCAAAGAGTTATTAATGTCTTGTTAAATATTTGTTAACAGTTAGTTAACCCCAGACTATCAGTGAACTCATCAACGGTATGCTAATTATTCATAATGGAAATAAATACTTAATGATTATGAACAAGCCATTAGTAAATCACTTACTAATGTCTAGTTAAGCATCTGTTAATAGCTAATATATGCTATTGGGATGTTATTCTAAAGTTGCGACAATTCCTCATTACTCATGTTAATAAATGAGGAATAGTTGCAACTTTAGAATAACGTCCCAATAGCAAATGTTAACTATTAACAAATACTTAACTCATGTTGGTAAATGAGGAATAGCTCCCAATTGCATATATCAACTATTAACATATACTTAACTCATGTTGGTAAATGAGGAATAGCTTTTCTGGATGCTATAGTTTACAAAAGAAATGCCACATATGAAACAGGGAAACATGTTTTTATTCAATTTAGAAAATCAAAAGCTGTTGTAGGCTACATGCCACAGACATTTCTTGTGAGCTGCATTACACTGAACACACAACAGAACACAGCATGGCATATAAACAACTGGAATAATAAAAAAATAAACGGAGGCCGACCAGATCTGTAGTGTAGGCTACACACAATGTCTTTGCCAGAAATGGCAAATGTACAAGTTCACAGCATTACTCACTCACTGCCATTACTGGTGAATGCCCGCCCCAGAATAGGGGTTCAAGTTAATAATATAGAATTTTAGAGGGACTTTTAATGTCCATACATCACAGCAATGTCATTGATTAGCCGTCCTAACGGTCCTTTGTGATGTTTACGGGCAAGCCAGTCACGCCATTCAATGACTCTGAGATGGTCTATCAGTAACTCCTCTGTTCGATTACCCCTGAGCCTCCACACAGTTTCCTTCACTGTTCTCCAGGCCCTCACTATGTGCTGAGTATGTGCACCTGTTTCGGCATCAACATAAGACACACTGTGGTTGACAGTGAAATGGGTGTAACCAAGCTGAGGTAGAACAGTTCGATAAGCCCGCCACTCATCAGATACTACTATAGACCCCACTTTAACATGGTGAGCTATAAGTAGGACCAGGTCTGAATGACCAAACAGGTCTGTAACAATTTACAATTTACAATTTAGGCATTTAGCAGACGCTCTTAATCCAGAGCGACTTACATTAAACAAGAACAAAAAGCATGGGGAATACATCACATAAAAACATTTATCATGAAACATGCGTAAGCTAAGAAAGTAACAGTGGAATATCTATAATGAAACTATACATATAAGCTATACATCTATACTACTATGATATACATTATGTACTATGACGTGCTATGACTACATACAATGCACTTATGCTGTTTACATAACATGCTATAAGTCTGTATCAAATGCTATCTAAACACACTCAGAGTTATAAGGGGGTCTGTTACGGTGGAAAAAATGTACTGAACCCAAGTGCAGAGGTACCACCAGCAAAGCAGAGTGCAATCAAAGCATTTATTGAATATTGCAGAAAAAAGGCAAACTTATACAAGTAGAAAATACTGGCAGAAACTGAGCAGTCCAAAAATGCAAAAACAAAGAAGTACAAGCAAATTACCAGAAGCTTCAAAGCATAGTCCAGGAACGAGGAACAAGGCAAGAGCTCCCACTTTCAACAACATTACATGAAAGTATGATCCGACAAGGTGTGTGTGTGCAATGAGTCCAGTCTTATAAGTGGTGGGTTGATTGCAGTAGTGTTCACATGTTTGTAATGGGCTGGGCTGATGAGAGTGGAACCAGGTGTGTAACTGGGACTGAAGTGTGGAATGGGATGAGGGAGTGGCCGAAGTGGAAATACCGACAGGGGAAGACTCAAACCATGACAGGGTCTTTGCAAATAAAATATTTGAGAACCACTAGTACTGGATCAGGAGCTGGATCACTCATCTTTGATGAGGTGTGGTTGGAATTTTGACAGCATACTAACCACATACCAGATTTGATTGATCTAAGACTAGGGATGGGTATTGTAGAAGCCAATTCACTGTGTTTTTTGATTATTATTTCTGTTATTATTTAGCCAAGAATATGCTGAAGCTAATTGGTTAATTGGGTTAGTGGGTTGGGCATAGACGGGCACGCCTCCAGGCCTAGGGCTTAATTATGGACAGCCTGTGTGGGGAAATTCATGCACTTTGTGGATACATGGTTTTTACCAGTAACATGGAAGATATTTGTACCATGCAGTTTACGTGAAATAAAAGCAAAGCAAATGAATGTACCAAGTGGACAATGACATTCTTCCTACTGCGTACACCTAAACCCACAGAATGGGTGCATCAGTGAGTTTGTTTGTTTGTTTGAGACAAAAGGTCGAAAGTTGACAAACTAGCACTTACAACAGTAAAAACCATCCATTCGAAGAGGACTCTAACCAGGAACTGGGCATCGTGATGATTCACAAAGAAAATTAATTGGAAAAGGCTCTACGGATCGAGGATTGGAGTCTGGAAGGAGACGGAGTGCAACGACAAAGGACAAACTCAAAGTATTAACAAGTGGACGCGCAGCACAAGCTAAAGCCTCATCAATATCAAGCCCATGGTGGTATGTAACGAAACACCGAAAAGGCTGTACAGGAAAACAGCAAATAACTACTGGAGTTATTTTATTTTTCGTGTGTCACTCACTGCTACCTTTTATTGGTGACACGTTGCTGACAAGTGCTGCACTGCTGTCCATTGTTTTATTATTGATGTTTTGTCACCGTCTGACTTTTATTGGTGACAAGTTTTCTGCATTGCCGTCCGTTATTATTATTGATGTTTTGTCACTGCCGGACTTTTATTAGTGACACAAACGCCTGTTTTGCACTGCCTTTATTTATTTTGGGCATTTGCTTTGCGATTTTTGCACCTGAACTGTCAACAGCGCGGCTGCGCTTTCTTTGAAGTTTACTTTGCACCGCACTTTATTGTGCGACAAAAGGGGAATTTGCAATATGTCCGATGTCATGGAGCCTGTGAGCAGCAATGGTGCGCAACTATTGGCAAAAAGGACCCCAAGGTTAACAGAGAAGGGCATGGCTTTACAAAAGGAAAACTGTATGAAAACATTAAAAACAAAAAGCAACCACACCGGCCAGTACATTGAAAGAGTCAAAGTGCTTATGCAATCCAATGAGAATGTCACAAAAATGCAATCTGAGCTGAACACATTGAAAACATGTTTTGACGAAATGTGTAATGCATATGATGCATTTTTGACGTTGCCTCTGACCAAGGAGGAGGTTAATGAGCAAAAGGAATGGTTTGAACGAAAAAAGAGAATGTACTGTGAATTTGAGGAGGATGTGAAAAGGTGGCTTTATGAGGCTGGTCAATCATCACAACCCCTTGCTGCTAGTGTGTGTGAAATTGTGACAGAAATTGATGATGACATAGGCCCAGACGACAGTGTTTCCAATCTCCCAAGTAGGGCCAAGTCCCAAACCTCACGCACTTCATCAACAACATCATCTGTACTTCTCAAAGCTCAAGCTGAAAAGGCAGCCCTTCTGGAGCGTGCTGCTGCCTTAAAGAAACAACATGAGCTGCAGGCAGAGGAGGACATGTTAAGGAGACAGGAGGAGGATCTGAGGAGAAAAAATGACAATTTGAGGAGCCACATGAGGAGACAAAGGGAACAATTAACACTCGATACAGAGTTGGCAGCATTTAATGCAAAAATCTATGTTTTAGAGGGAAAGGGATCAAGGAGTGGCTCAAGAGCATCCAATGGAATGCACTCTTATTATGATGATAATGTTCAAATCACGAAACAGCTCAATCCTAATGCAACAGTTTATAATCCTGCAAAGGTGAATCACAATATGACTCTAATAAATGACTCTGTAGCTCTCCCACAGGTTGTCCGGCCCAAAGAAAGACCCAACATGCAAATTACAAATTCACAAACTGTTTATTCACAGGTTCAAGAATCAATTCCAACCAATGACACTGAAATGTTGCCCAGGGTTTCTACCACACCAGCACAGCAGCCAGTGCCAGGTTGTGTTTCTCAAGCCACAGTGCTGTATGACCACAGTCAGAATGATATTGTCAATATAATGCAAAAACAGAATGAACCTCTTTATTAGTTCAACAGAACCTTTCATCTGCTCTTCCAGTGAGAACAATTCCTGTGTTTGACGGCGACCCTCTGCAATATTATGCCTTTATGCGAGCCTTTGAAAATGGGGTTGAAATGAAAACTAACAATTTTGGTGATTGCTTGCACTTCCTTGAACAATACACCAGGGGTCAGCCAAAGGAGATGGTGCATAGTTGTCAGCATCTGCCTCCTCAACAGGGATATATAAGAGCAAAATATCTTTTGAAAGAGCACTTTGGAAATGAACAAAAAATCACTTCTGCATATATGGAAATGGCTTTCAGTTGGGCACCCATTAAAAGTGACGATGTCAAGGCACTACAATCTTTTTCTCTCTTTTTACGTGGATGTTGCAATGCAACAGAACAAATCATGCATATGAGAGAATTGGACATACCATGCAACATGAGGAGCATTGTTCTAAAATTACCATACAAGTTGCGGGAAAGATGGAGAAGCACTGCCTGTGACCTGCAAGAGAGAAAAGGTCATAGGGCCATGTTCAATGATCTGGTCCAGTTTATTGAAAAGCAGGTCAGAATAGCCACAGATCCATTGTTTGGCAACATACAGGACACTCCACTCGCTTCCTCAAGCAGAAGTGCTTTCCCCCCGCCCCCAGTCAGGGTTTGAAGAGCCACAGAGGAAGCAGTTTTGCCACTAATGTTGCAGTGGTGGAGGAAAAGGTACACTCACCCCAAGGCTGTTTATATTGCAACATGAGCAATCACTCATTGGACAAGTGCTACCAATTCAAAAGAAAAGTACACAAGGAAAAGATCGACTTCATTAAGGAGAAGGGGATATGTTTCGGCTGTCTAAAAAGGGAAGGCCATATTAACAAAACATGCGTCAATAGACTGACTTGCAATGTGTGCAGCCAACAACACCCAGAAATTCTCCACATTGTAAGAGAGGACAAAAGAAAATTCCCTGACCAAATTGAGCCATCTAAGGAGGCTGAACCAGCAGTTAGTGATGCGACTACTGCACCAACATTATGCGGTCATATTGGGGCTGGTTGTGAGGATGATTGCACATTTTCAATTGTGCCAGTCCAGATAAAATCCAAAAAAAGTGACACAATCATACAAACTTATGCCTTCTTGGATCCTGGCAGCTCAGGAACATTCTGCACAGAGAGCCTTGCACAAAAACTGAATGTCAGAAAACAAAGGACTAGCATTATGCTGCGAACCATGGGGCAGTCAAAAACTATTTCCACATATGCAATGTATGGCTTGGAAGTGTCTGCACTGGACAATGACGATTTTGTCGATTTACCTGAGGTTTTCACCCATAGCAGCATGCCGGTGAGTGAGAGCAACATTCCCAGACAGGAGGATGTTGATCGATGGCCATATTTGAGTGGCATCAAAATACACCAAATTGACTCTGACATCGATCTACTAATTGGGACTAATGCTCCTAAAGTCATAGAACCATGGGAAGTAATTAACAGCCAGGAGGATGGTCCCTATGCAGTGAGGACCAAAGTAGGATGGGTTCTGAATGGCCCACTTCGAGGGGGCAATTTGAATGACAGTATGAGCAAGAGAGGCTGCTCTACTATTTCCACAAATCGAATCTCTATTATACACCTAGAGGAATTGATCATTCAACAGTACAATCATGACTTCAGTGAGAAGACCTCTGAAGAACAAGCTGAAATGTCAAGAGAGGATGTTAAATTCATGAACATTGTGCATAACTCCTCTGTGTTGAAAAATGGTCATTATTCTTTTGACTTACCTTTCAAGAATGAAACCCCTATCTTGCCCAACAACCGCTGCATAGCAGAGCAGCGTATTGTGAGCCTGAAAAGAAAATTTGGAAAAAATGAGACATTTCATGAGGAATACACATCCTTTCTGAGTGATGTAATTGATCAAGGCTATGCAGAGATCGTGCCAGAAGATCAATTAAAAAGAAACGATGGTAAAGTGTGGTATATTCCACATCATGGAGTTTATCACCCTAGGAAAGGAAAATTAAGAGTTGTGTTTGACTGCGGAGCTGTATACAAGGGGACGTCACTCAACTGCCAACTACTACAAGGTCCAGATTTCACAAACTCCCTCATTGGTGTCCTTATTAGGTTTCGGCAGGAACCCATTGCACTGATGGCTGACATACAGGCCATGTTTCACCAGGTCCAAGTCACAAAAAAGGACATTGACTTTCTGCGCTTTCTGTGGTGGCCTCAGGGTGACATCACGCGCCCTCTGGTGGAATATCGAATGAAGGTACATCTGTTTGGAGCAGTGTCATCCCCAAACTGTGTAAATTATGCTCTGAGGAGGACTGCAGATGACAATCAAGCTCTATTCTCTGCAGAAGTAGTCAATACTGTCAAAAACCATTTTTATGTTGATGACTGTCTTAAGTCAATGTCTTCAGAGGAGGAGGCAAGACAGCTGGTTAAGGATCTAACTGCTCTGTGCGACAAAGGGGGCTTTATTCTCTCTAAATGGATAAGCAACAGCCGCTCAGTCTTATCATCAATCCCACAAGAGAGCAGAGCAAAGGAAATCAAAGCACTGGATTTGGATTCGGACAGTCTCCCATTGGAGAGGGCACTCGGCTTGCAGTGGTGTGTCGAGACTGACAAGTTCAAATTTAAGACCATCATGAAGGAACGGCCACAGACAAGAAGAGGCATTTTGTCAATGGTCAGTTCACTTTATGATCCCTTAGGATTTCTTTCACCCTACACTTTGTCAGCCAAGATTATTCTCCAGGAGCTTTGCAAAAGACAGTGTGCGTGGGATGACGACATTCCCCAGTTCTACTCTCAGCAGTGGTCAGACTGGCTAAACGGACTTGAACAGGTGGCAGAGTTAAAGGTGGACCGCTGTTTCAAGCCCAAAGACTTTGGCAAGCCCACTGGGGCACAGTTGCATCACTTTTCCGATGCCAGTCAAGATGGCTACGGTACTGTGTCTTATTTGAGGATGGAGAATGATGACAAAGGGGTGCATGTTGCATTTCTCTTGGGTAAAGCCAGAGTCGCACCGTTGAAAAAAACTACAATTGTTAGAATGGAGCTCACAGCTGCTGTTCTAGCAGTAAGAGTTGATGGGATGCTGCGAAAGGAGTTGCAACTGGAGTTGGATAAATCAGTTTTTTGGACAGACAGTACAACAGTGCTTAAGTACATCAGCAACGAAACTAAGAGGTTCCACACCTTTGTGGCAAATAGAACCGCAGTCATAAGAGAGGCTACCAGTGTTGATCAGTGGAGGTACATTGGCACAAAGGATAATCCAGCCGATGATGTTTCACGTGGGCTGAAGGCCACTGACTTCGTGGCAAACAAGAGGTGGATCAATGGACCTGGCTTTCTTTCTAGGCCAGAGGAAGAATGGCCTAAATCTGACCTGGAACTGCATGGAGTTGCTGCTGAAGACCCAGAGGTGAAAAGGGACCTGACAGTCAATTTAATTGCTACAGGCACAGATAATCCTACAAGCTGTCTGATGAACTATTTTTCAACTTGGTCAAAATTAAAGACTGCCGTAGCCTGGTTTTTGAAAATTAAGCAGTGTCTCATGTTGCTGCGACAGACAAGAAACGAAATCCATGCTGCAGTCTATAGCAGTGAAATGGATCTTGAAAGACAAAAAACTGAAATAACAAAAAGGATCAACAACTTCAAGGCTACAATCAAAGGGCACCGTTTACATCCGGAAGACCATGCTGCAGCAGAAAAGTCAATTATTTGTTTTGTACAAGGTCAAAGGTTCAAGGAGGAGATTGCCATATTGTCGGCTGGTGCTGCAAGTGTCAAGAAGGACAGTCAACTGTACAAGCTGGATCCAGTATTGGAGGAGGGAATCCTGAGAGTTGGTGGCCGCTTGTGTCGATCATCCATGCCAGAGGAGACTAAACACCCTGTTATCTTGTCTAAAGATCTTCATGTCTCATCACTCATTCTTCGCCACATTCATCAACAACTGGGACATGGAGGACGAAATCATATGCTCTGCCACCTTCGTAAAAGGTATTGGATCACCAATGCTAATTCCGCAACAAGGAAAATAATTTCAGAATGTGTCATATGCAAACGTCAAAGAGGAAAGCTCGGTGAGCAAAAAATGGCAGATTTGCCAAAGGATAGAGTTTTGCCTGACAAAGCACCCTTTACCAATGTGGGGGTAGATTATTTTGGTCCCATCGACATTAAAAGAGGAAGAAGTCTCATCAAAAGATATGGAGCGATATTTACCTGCTTCACTAGCAGAGCTGTGCATCTGGAAGTGGCATATAGTCTTGATACAAGTTCATGTATTAATGCCATAAGAAGGTTAATCTGCAGAAGAGGTCAAGTGTTAACCATAAGATCGGACAATGGTACAAATTTTGTTGGAGCCAATAGAGAACTAAAAGACTCCCTGGCTGCCTTAAACAATGACAAAATCCAAGCTGCTCTACTGCGAGATGGAGTGACATGGCATTTCAATACTCCAGCAGCTTCCCATCAGGGAGGCGTGTGGGAACGTCTTATTCGCATGGTGAGAAATGTGCTCAAGTCTGTTCTACAACAACAGACACTTGATGATGAAGGTCTTCAAACGGTCCTCTGCGAGGTAGAGGCCATCTTGAACAGTCGACCCATCACAACAGTTTCAGATGAGCCAAATGATCTGGAAGCTCTAACACCAAACCACATCCTTCTGTTAAAAGGAAAGCCAGCTTTGCCCCCTGGACTGTTTGACAGAGGAGATCTGTATACCAGGAAGAGATGGAAACAGGTCCAGTATCTTGCTGACCTCTTCTGGAAGCGGTGGCTTTCTGAATATCTGCCTTTAATGCAAGAGAGACAAAAATGGTTAAAGGAAAGAAGATCCCTCATTCCTGGAGACATTGTCCTCATTGCAGATGCTACTGCTCCTAGAGGCTCATGGATAATGGGAAGGGTTTTGGAGGCAAAACCAGATGCCAAAGGGCTAGTGCGCACTGCACGCCTTCAGACGAAGACGAGCCAACTGGAAAGGCCTGTTAACAAACTCTGTTTGTTACTGGAGGCAACAGACTGAAGACTTAACTACTTTCTCTATTCTTTCTCTTTTTCTTTTACAGTCTCATCAGAAGAATCAGTCAAGATTAATTACATGACACATACCACATACCATGTTTAGTTTTGTGAATGGCTTATTTAGCAGTAATTGTTTATATAATGCACAATTAGGGGCCAGTGTGTAGAAGCCAATTCACTGTGTTTTTTGATTATTATTTCTGTTATTTTTTAGCCAAGAATATGCTGAAGCTAATTGGTTAATTGGGTTAGTGGGTTGGGCATAGACGGGCACGCCTCCAGGCCTAGGGCTTAATTATGGACAGCCTGTGTGGGGAAATTCATGCACTTTGTGGATACATGGTTTTTACCAGTAACATGGAAGATATTTGTACCATGCAGTTTACGTGAAATAAAAGCAAAGCAAATGAATGTACCAAGTGGACAATGACATTCTTCCTATTGCGTACACCTAAACCCACAGAATGGGTGCATCAGTGAGTTTGTTTGTTTGTTTGAGACAAAAGGTCGAAAGTTGACAAACTTACAGGTATCGTTAGGATTTTTTCGAGTCCGGTACCGATTCCGGTTCTGCTTATCGATTCCGGTTCTTAACGGTTCCCTATTTCGGTTCCAAAATGATATAAAAGAGGTCAAATGTTTAACAAAAAAGCTCAATGTCAGGTAATGTATATATATATATATATATATATATACACACATACATACAGTGTTGGGATTAATAAAGTGACAACTTTTACAATATCTCCATTACCATTATCCAAATTAATTCCTTAATTATTTTAAATACATTTTGGAAAGAAGAAAAGAATAGCTCATATGCAATGTGAAATGCCACCTAATTCTTAATCCTTTTCCTTGTCTTTATTATGGGCCATCTTGTGAAAGCTGCATGCTTTTATTGTGAAGGGTCTCAGTTCTCACAGCCTGCATATTTCCACATGCTAAAAATAGCTGATCGACAAGCTCACAACATGTTGTGTCCGCAACGCGTTGTGAGCTTGTCGATCAGCCATTTTCAGCATGCAAGCATAACACGTGTACGACGAAGAATAAATCAGGCATCACTGCGCTTCTGTGGAGGGAGGGAGATATATTTTGTTGGCCGAACGAGGCGATCATGTTTGGACATCTATGGACAGCTATTTTTCGTGGCACATTATGTTTAATCACAACAACGTCACGTGTACTTTAGCTCCTCAATGTTTGGGTCGGGACATGTATGTGTCTACGTGCATATGCGCTCTGCGCGCTCCAGTCTTTCTGGAGGGAGCGAAATGTAGCGTCTTCTGGATGCATCTAAGCATTAACATTTCAATGGCTGAGGGTCGTTAGAGTCTATTGTTCCGTGTTGTTGTTATCGCACGTCTAATGGTTAGACGTGTGACAACACAACAATAGGAAGCGATTACCACGGTCCATTCTGTTGCTGGCTCTGAGTAGCATGATCTGATTATAATCAGCTGTTTTATGTGCGTCCGTGCGTGCGTGCAGGGTGTCACCCAGGAACCGATAGAGAGAACCGAAATTGAATTATTGTAATGGGTACCCGGTACTCGAGCATGTTCGGTTCGGTACCGGATTGGTCCCGAGGTTCGGGACCCACCCCTATCTTAGACGGGTGTTTCGTATCTTATCAGAAATTATCTTAAAGATGGAGTGCCGTGATTTTTTTCCACACTTAAACATGATCATCAGGTGTATTTAGGTGTACATGAGGTATAATTTTTTCAAAAAAGTGTACAGTATTTGTTAAAATGATGGTTTTTTGTGGACACACCCACCAGTTCATTAGGTATGCGTGAGTTTAACCGTAGCACCACCCACCTAATCCAGTCCCTCCGCCTCCTCCTTTAAGACCACCCACTTGTCCTAGTCCCTCCCCCTCCTTATAAAAGGACAGCCCATGGCTCTGCCCTTTTGTTTACAAAATGACAAATTGGTGTCTGTAATGTAACAAGAACTCATGTTTTTGTGAATGTTAGAAGTGAACACTTCCCATATTTCTGAGATATCATATAAGCACCATTATGCACATTATACTGCCACCATCCATGTATAGGCATATAATCCACGCGTCCATACCATATCAGATCTGTATTTTCAGATTTTTTATAATCATTTATTTATTTCCTCCAATTATATTGACCCTATTGTCACAATCAGCTCAGCTCATCATCCAATTAAATCATAGTTTAACAAGAAACAATTAGTTTGATAGATCATTTAGCATGAATAATTTTATGAATTTGCCAATATATTGTAGGCTATTGATTTCCTCCAGCTAAGCACCCTGGCATTAAAACTGTCCTTTATTGACACAAAACACTTGCACTGCCCTAGGCACATGATGCTCTGGACAGAAGACTCTCCACTCTTGCTCTGATCAAACTCAATTTACAACATGAATGTTCCTTCTGACTACATTGAGTTTCAGCAAAAGTCGCCAGATTTAAAGAAACAAGCGGTCCACAAAAATAAGTCACAGAAATTGCCTTGAATATTTATGAAAACATTTCAACAACACCAATCCTTTTAAAGGGATCGTGACATTATTTTTAACATAATTTGAACAACATTAAAAGTCTTGGCCATGGTCCTTCAAACGTGTCTAAAAAGTTTGAACAGAAATCTCCACTCCAGTATTTCTTGCCAGGAGTTTTTGTGTGTATGTAATATGCATCCTGAGAAGGCATAGAAAAACACATTATTTTAGCCTGTAGATGTCGGTAATTCCCCCTTTCCTGTCAATCACTACCCAGCTCCGCCCCCCCCACCCCTCAAGCCCTCCATACCTCTCCGCCCCCCTCAGAGAAAGGGACTGTTCTTTTTTTTTTCCTTTACAAGTTCACAGCATCTCAGCCATAGCAACGCTGCCAGTGCCAACGCACGCAACTTCTTCTCCTTTTATAACTATTTGTTTATAGTTTATATAAAATGTTATTTATAATAAGACTATCACTGCATGTATGTACTGAGGGGATGGACAACAACATGTATTCTCTGCTGCAAAAGGAGAGGAGACTGGAGCAACACGGACATTTAGAGCCTTTTATTAAGGTGCTGAGTATACAAAACGACTAACGTTTCCACCTTGCGGTCTTCATCAGAGTCCACTCTGATGAAGACCGCAAGGTCGAAACGTAAAAGGCTCTAAATGTCCGTGTTGCTCCAGTCTCCTCTCCTTTTGCAACTTTGATGTCCCTGCACCTGTGAAGCACAGGATCAGCCGTTTTAGGCTTGAGGCGCGTTGGTAGACTCCCTTTGTAACATGTATTCTCTATTCAACGTCATCGTACGAGCAACAGTTGGTAAACAAATAAGGCACGTTCGGAAATACCGCACCGGAGCGCACTCGCCTATTAGTTTGCATTGCCAGTGGGCTCAGTGCGCTATTTCCGAACACGCCTATGAAACTCCTGCAATATCTCACCCCACGACCACGTCGACATAAACTTGTGTAATGTCATCGATATCTAACTCAATGACTATAGCCTATCATTATTCGCCATACTTTTAACGTGGATTATATCACACGAGCGTTGGCTGCGTTGCTATTCCACTGTATCGCATTACAAGAACAATAATGAGCACATGCAATCTACAACAGCTGGTGCACGCCACGAATCAAAGATTAATAATAGTCAAACACACAGTGGCAGTGATTGACTATAAATTAAAAGTAGGCTACCATGAAGCACTTCGGAGTGCTGCAGGCGATTGATTTTTTATTGTGAGTCCACTCAAATAGTACTGCACAACAATTTAACACAAATCATTGCAGTATAAATACTTAAAGTTGGGATTGGGACACGAATGCTTGGTATTGCTCCTGGGTTCATAAAAAGTTTGGTTGCAAATCCACTCTGAACTTGTCAGAGATTTGAAAAACTTTCTGGGGTGAAATGATGTGCGCACACCAAGAGTCGCTTCTTTGACAACTTGGTTGGAACGTTACCGTCAAAAATAAAATGCATCCACCTAGAGCGTGAATCTTCATCTAGGCCAGTTGGTGGAAAGTGCAAGGACTTGTGTTGATTGACACAGCCGACAACGGAGCAGATTGCTTTTTCTCTAGAAGCCATTATTATTATTATTATACTGAAACAAAGTCGCGGTCAGAATGAGGAAGAAGAGAGGAGAGCATCAGGTGGAGGAGAGGAGAGGGGCGGGGATGAGGAGGAGGGGGGCGGGTAGTAGAATTGGTAGGCAGGGAGCAGAGGAGAGGGGGCGGAGGTTTAGCGTTACATTACGTAGGCCTCCGCCGTCCAACCCACGAGTCATATTTGCATAATTATTCACAAAAGTCCAGACAGCGGAGAATACACTGAATGTTCAATTTTTTTTTTTTTTTGGTGAAATTGATGTCAAGAAAAGCCAAAGAACACAAAATATCTACAAAAATGTGTTTTAAATGTCACAATCCCTTTAACAACATATTAATCTGAGGGTACTTCACATGAACCATTGGTCAAGTCAACCACATCTCCCCTGAAAGTTACTTATATGAAAACAAGCCCAAGTCGCTTGTAATAGCCAGACATGGCAACATGACTTCCAGCTTGACACAACAACAGATTCTAATTCTTGACTTTACAGCCTCGTATAAGTATTAGGACCTACATATTGACTACAACAGCCAACAAGAATGCACTGTGACACTATACTCTGTATCAAAGCCCGACCACTGTGATTATAAAAGAAACAACCTACTCCTTGAGAACAACAAGAGCAACTATACAGCAGAGCAGGGGCCTATTTCACGAAACTTGGATTAGAGATTAAGCCGGGCTTTAACACATATCCTGGCTTAATATATCCTGGATCAGTGCTTAACCGGTTTCATGAAAGCTGGTTGATCTTGCCAGATTAACTTAACCAGTTAACCTGGATATGTTGAGGCTTGATTCGGTTTCATGAAAGGGATGCTACATAAGTTACCATGGGAATTTATGCCTTGGATTTAGCCTGCTCCGGACCAGGCTAACAGCCAGGATTAACCTAATCCTGATGTCTTTACTCATCATTAAGCCATGTTTTGTGAAACAGCTCTAAATCCAATGACTCCAATGTTAAACCAATGACTTTTTCCACAGTTAATTCAACACATATGTTCTTATATGGACTCATTTTGATTACACTGCATTCAAATAAAATCAAATCAATACAATAAGATATAATAAATGTAATTATATTACTGAAATAGTGTGACCATGAATCATAATTGTTTCAGAATGACTCATGTGATATGTCATTGTTACTGTTATAACACAGATTGTTAGATGTTTGATAATAGGCTATATAAATTATTGATATTATAAAAAATGGCTGACAAGGTTGCAAGGGTGTTTTCAATTAAGTTAGCGAGGAGAGTAAAATAAAAGCCTGTGTATAGACTTGATTATTCTAGAGCTTCAGGATGGCATGTCCTTTTTTGCTGGAGGTTCAAGACGAAGAGGCGCTGATCTTACGTAGGGCACTGAGAAGGGAAAGGGTGTTTTTTGACAGGTCTGACCCCTTTGCTTTCAATGATGAAAGGTTATATGAGCGATACAGATTTTCGGGGGACGGGCTACGTTACATTTGTAAACTGCTCGCCCCCCGAATGTCTCACCGAACTGCAAGGAGCCAAGCCTTGACAGTACCACAGATGGTGTGTATTGCCATGAGGTTCTTTGCCAGTGGTTCGTTCCTGTACACAGTTGGTGATGCAGAAAAGCTTAGCAAAGCCACTGTGTGCAGGACAATCCGCAGAGTCTACCTTGCCCTTAAGGAATTGGCAAAGTACTTTATCATCTTCCCTGGCCATAGAAACCTCAACATCATTAAGGAGGACTTCTACCAAATTGGCGGTAACATGAATTTAATTCCAGATACTCTTGTATAATGATGTGTATGTGTAACTAGAAATTAACTATTTATTTGATATAATTTTGCAGACTTTCCAAATGTCATCGGGGCTTTAGACTGCACCCACATCAAAATAAAAAAGCCTGCAGGTGACCATGAGGGGGATTTTGTAAATCGCAAGTGGTACCACAGCATCAATGTTCAAGTAAGAATGACTCATTGTTCATGTTAAATATACATGAATTACATAGGCTATACATTCAACTAACTTAACACATCTTATTTTACCGTTTCAGATGATATGTGATGCAGACCTTATCATCAGCAATGTTGTGGCACTGTGGCCAGGGTCGGCACATGACGCCAGGATATTTAGATCCTGCACTCTGGGACAGAGACTTGAACTAGGTATATAGTATAGGCCTACCTCACACAATTAGTTTCCAACGTTTTATCCTGCTATATATGCAGTCCTAATTATTGCATTTTTGTTCTCAGGTGAATTCCCAGGCTACCTCCTAGGAGATAAGGGCTATCCGTGTGAACCCTACCTCCTGACCCCATTCCCAAATCCTCAGACCCCTACAGAACAGAAATATAACTATGCTCATGCAAAAACAAGGGCACGGATTGAGATGACCTTTGGGGTGCTGAAGGCCCGGTTTAATTCTCTCACCCACCTCAGTCACCCCGGACAGGGCATGTGACATAATTATGGCATGCTCTGTCCTCCACAACATTGCCAGAATCCGAAAGGAGAGGGTTCCCACAGTGGTGGAGGACAGGGACTGGGATGACATCCCACACCATTACCCTGACAACCCTGAGGGGTCAGTTGTCAGGGAACGAATTGCACTTAATCATTTTCTATGATTTCCCCCCCCCTCTTCATGCATGTTTTCTTTTTCCTTTTTGTTATTTTATGTATTTGAATGTCACAAACCTTTCAGTATAGGCCTATGCCCTAAAGCATACTTTATGTTATCCTTATTTGCACCAATAAATACTGAGAGAGATGACATGCATTTATTTATTTCATTTTATTCAGCTGTTTGTCTGTTTTCTCCTATAGGAGAGAGGAGAAAATATGATTAATACATTGTGTTACAGTCATGGTTTCAGTGTGCATTGAAATGATGACCATACTTGCTATCTCCAGTGCCTCAATTTCGAGGTCCACCTTCCTCATCTTCTTCCTCTTGTAGGCAATGTTGACCTCACCCAATTCAATTTGGGTCCTCAGGTGTTTGGCGTATAAATTCCTCACAGTCTGTGAAGTCTGTTAAACACATATTAATTAGTACAGCAAGCAGCCTATTAAGTTATATAGGCCAACTCACTGCATTGGCCCGCTGGTGGTCTAAAGGAGGCAGGAATGCAGGTTCCTCCTGTTAGGAAATTATATTTTATATGACAACCACATCATTGACTTCTAAAAATATATTTATTTAATAGATGATAGACAATCTGACATGATACCTCCACCACCGACACAGTCTCCTCATCTGGGCCCCCCCCCCCGTCCTCCTCCTCCTCTTCAGAAAAGCCCTCAATCTGCAGATTCAATAGAACAGTGGAATTTAGGGTATTGACCTAGTCTTGACAGGTGCTTGTCATTCATTTTGAATACTCACTGGGGCTCCTTCTGGAGGCAGCACAAGGTTCATGGCCCTTCCGGACACTGCAAGACAATAATGTCAGACCTTTGCATCAGCCAGTCCACATAATACCACTGAATGGTGTTGATTATGTTCTGCATGTGCAGCAGTATGGTACTGAACAAATGTATATACCAACCTGCAAAAAAGGATGAACACCCCTCGGGAGGACAAATGTCAGTGGCTGACCCCCCCTGGACCCCTTCCACCAAGGGCCTGCCTTGATTTAAGGCTAGGGCCAGGTCCTCAGCGGGGGTATAGTCCTGGGTGGAAGGGCCACCGCCCGTGCCACACACATAGTTTTTTTTCTTTATTGCTAAAAATAATAAAAGTGAGCAGCATATAAGTGAATAAGTGATTTATCCTTCAATTGTACATTTTATATTGAGACTGCAGGCACTTACCATTCTGTAAAATGTTTTTATGTTTGACCTTGCACTGCTCCCATGTTCTCCTTACACCTCTTGTGTTTGTGCTGTACATTAATAAGTTCATATGAATTAAATAGTGAATGACTTCCCAAAATGCAATCCATTACAGCCATGTCGGCTGTAGGCCTGTAGGTTATGTGCCTTCCACTCAGTCTCAAATTATGATGGAATAATACATTCTGAAAAATCGGTATTGCCATGCCATGCAATCGTGACACTACAGTGCATGCAGACAGATAGACAGATAGACAGACAGACTTAATGTAATGTAACATTTCATGGCGCACAATACATGTAGATTAGTAGGATATAATTCCATACCGTACCGAATCCGGAGCGCACTCGCCTATTAGTTTGGCGTTTGCATTGCGCAAATGAGCTCAGTGCGCTATTTCGAGAAAGTGCCCTTAAAGTTTAAGCTCGTTTGGAACTATAGCTCACCCTCCACGGCCTATATATATAATATGCTTTACAACTTACGCGTTCAATCTGTCGGCAATATTTTGCCACGCTCTCTCCCTCCCCTTGTTAATAGCACTTGTGTTTCCTTTCTTTTTTATGATTTCTTTAGCTTCCTCGTAGTAGATCATTAAACTCTCTTGCTCCTCATCTGTGAACGCCGCAGCTCTCCCTGTAGATTGGTTCATGATTGGTTTCGCTCAAGGAATCTATGATCGGCATCATGGCTTTTCAAGGAATGCGTGCACGCGCTTGTAAGCGAGGCTTGCTGAGCCCGGCTCGCCAAATCCGCCAATTCTGAGCCTCGCTTGGCTTTAGTGGAACGGAATAAACCAGGCTGTAAAGATCAGGATTTAAAAAGCCTCGCTTTGGCCTATATCCTGGATTAGTTAATCCAAGATTCGTGAAATAGGCCCCAGGTAGGCTATAAGGCTGGTTTGTTGTGGTTTCCTTGATTAATCCTGAGGACCCGACGTGAACATTTACTTGCTTCCAATCTAACGAAAAACAGTATGCTCTGCTGTGAACTGGTAATGTGTGAAATGACTGTTTGAAAATCTGCCACATTTAGACACAGAGCAGCAAACTGGCTGGCTGCTCCGTTCAGTTCACACGTGTATGTGGCAGGCAGCTCCGCCCACAGAGGTTGTCGTATTTAAAAAATATGTATAGAGGGGGAGGTGCGTGTGTGCGTGCAATATTTGTACGTCACACTATCCGTGTTTACTTCATTGGCCCGTTTGACCGTCAAGGGTTCAGCCTCCAGGAAGAAACCCTAAATACAAAGTTATTACACCATTGGACATAAAAACGACTCCAGGGTGTCTAATGAAGTACTGTCACCCCATAGACACATGAAAAGCTGGAAAAATACAAAAATTGTGGCACTCCATCTTTAAACTTTTTTTTTTTTTTTGCCAATGGCTCTTTCTACGTGAACTCTGTGCTTAGCTATTGTTTTTGTTATCTCAACATCTGCATGTGGCATCTGACGGTTGGACCTAGAAAAGGGTGGAATGTTAAGTTTCAGACCAATGTCTTCCACTTTCTCAATAAGAAAACCCTTGTCTGCCATTAATCCGTCACCTACATTAAGGTAGCCACACTTAATCAAACCCTGCAGTTGCTCTATTATACCACATCGATTAAAGATGTCTTTGTCTGAGATGGATCCAGTGAAGAGGGCAGACGCATTATATAACAGCACCTCGTGGGTCAAAGGCAACAAGAGATTTGAGCGTGTTGGCAGACTTGTACGTTGAATAGGTCATACTCTGCAAGACCAATGCAGTTGGCTTCTCTATCTTTAGTTCCGTGCAGTCCAGTTGTATTGCAAATGTGTTTGGGAAGTCCTGTTTATATTTGGAGGGCGTGTTCTGTGAAATGATTTATCTGTGGGGCCAAAATGGCCAGTTGGCCAAGTCGGTCATACATGTAGTCTACCCAGCTGTGTAATAATGTGCTGACACTCTGTAGAGGAATGTGACATTTATTGGCTAAATCTTTGCGATTAAAATGTTGTATTTTCTTTTTTTAATATCTTTTTTTTGGGTCTTTTAATTTTTTTCCCCTCCCATGTGGGGTCCTTGTTCATGTCAGCATATACAGTACATTTGTGAATACATAGTCTCATTTTCCTCCCGTCCACCAGTGTTGTTTTCGTCAGGACTGACGATAACGTAAAAACGCCCCTTTTTCCAGGACTAAGACGGACTAAAACTAAAGACACTAAAATAATTCGGGACAAGACTGACGCTGACGAGCTAATTAGCTCTGTTTGACGCGATGACGATGACGAGACGTGTTTGTGTTATCGCTGACAAGACGAGGCTAGACGAACATGTTAGTGGATTGACGAACAAAGTTTTAAATGCATGAAAATGTTCGCCAATAATGTCACTGCTCTCGCCTCTATCCTCCTCTCCTTTCCTTGTTGGTCACGCCCATCTGCATGCATGCACACACACACACACACCGTCCCATTTCGACTCCGTGTACTCTTCAGACAATAACATCACCAGACTGGGGGAAGCCAAGCCGCTGCAGATCACTTTGCTTGTCCCCGTGGATTGGAAATAGGATTTAAAAGGCTATCCGATGATAGCGTGGATTACAGCACAGTTGTGTGCAATTATTCATCAAATAATTCACATATCACCGCGCCTCGTCAAGCCTCCAGTATCGGCTCAATGCGAAACATGTTGCACCTAGCCTAGCCTGGAAGCTAACGTCAATCAACAACAGTAGCCCTGGTCGATAGCGTAGTTAGGACTCAAGGGTTCTATGGTACTTAACCCATTTAGGCCTAAGGCTCTAAATCCTGACCTAAGGTTTCTGAAAAACTTCAAATATTTATATAGCAGCATCAAAAAAATTACATTTTTGAATACTGTACATACTGTACAGAACCCAAATATGGGTGCCCGGCCTGAGGGGGTAAGATACCAATAGGGGTTCCCGCCCAGAATGGGTTAATTTGATCCTTTCCCCTCACTCACACCCGCGGAAGTGCAGGCTGTGCAGCCCCTCGTTTTTAACATAAAAAAAGATGTGAAAGCCTACTTTCCTCCTTCTAACACTATGGATCAGAGCTAATGTTATTCCAACTCCCAGTAGCAGTTCAAGTACCCGACCAGATGACATGGTTTCTAACTAAACGGTTATGGCCAAATAAAATGTAAAATCTGCTATGGCTGTTACTGTATGTCCACGGAAGAAACACAGAGGTGTTTTCTTATGGTCAACTCATGTCACATATTTGCTGCACCAATTGAAGCCCCCCCCCACCAAACCTGTGGAATGCATACCCCAAAACTCTCAGAGACATTCCCCCACCATCCAAAACCTTCAATATTACTTTCCCCAGATATTTATTTTTATTTACTTAGTGTTTTTCCTTTAATAAAGTTGTTTTTGATTTATCATGTCCCCCTTGTAAAGCATTTTTGGGTACTCAGAAAAGCTCTATATAAATTATTAATTTTGAGATATTATTACTACAATAACAATGTTTTATTGCTTAAACTTATGTATTCACTTGTAGCCCGGGTGGGAAACAAGGGGTTAAACTGAATCCTTTAATAAGAATTAAGCAAAGACTACGGAGTGTGGTGTTATGTTGTGTGAATGTGGGTATGTGTGGGTGTTCAAGATTGGACAATAAAGGTTTTAGTGAGTACCACCGACGGCAATTGGCTGTGGGTTTGAGGGAGGAGGAGGCGAGAGAGAGGAAGGAGGAAGTGGAGAGGAGAAGGAAAAGGAGGAGAAACGAGGAGAGACGGTTTTGGAGAGAGAAAGATTTAAGAACTGTACAAAACATTTAAATAGTTTGTTACCGACGTTTTCTGACAAACTCCAGTATATGTTTACTGTTGGACATCATGTGCGTGTAGTGTAAGAGACGTTTACGGTGCGCAAACGTTGTGGACGAGAGAGTTCAGCGTTTGTTATTACGAGCGTGGAGTCTACTGGACGGAGAACAACCAGTCGCGATTGTCGAGACGTCGGCTTGGAGAGGACTGTTCCGTACCGGGAGCCCAGCTTGTGTTGCCGTTTGAAACGTGTGCATTGCCAGTACTGAGTCTACAACAAACTGTGAGTTGAACTGTGTCAGTTTGGAGCTGCTGCGGGGACCAGAATCATCGCATCGCGGGAGTGACGACGCACAGGCCTGCAACGTAGTGTGTGTGTGTGTGTGAGTGCGTGCGTGTGTGTGTGGGCCCACAGTCTGTCTTACACGTAACGTCCCATTCAATCTAAGGTTCAGTGTTATGGTTTCAGTTCATGGGTAGAAGGTCATTGTACAAACACTTTTGGGTTTCATAGTCAGGGAGAGAGATAGGGAACAGTTTAGGTTTTTGCAAACAATTGAAAGGAATTGGGTTAGATATTATTTCATTTTGTGTTGTCAAAGAGTTCACATAAGTATACCAGCTATATTTGATAGTTGTTAATAGTTTGAGTATTGTGTATTGTATTAGTTTAGAAGGTCAATAAGCCTTGTCTAATATTTTATAACGATCTGTCTTTTCTTTTCTTTATTTATTTTGTTTACGATTTTTGTTACTTTTAAAAAAAACACTTTCACTTTTAAAAAAAGGGATTTCTTCATAGATATAAAAACTAAAAAAGACAAAAAACTATTAAAGTGCTTTTTCCCTTTTGGTTTAACACATTGTCTGGGTCCATTATTACGAACTCAAACACACCCCAGTTAGCCAGGCTGTTGGGGTGCTACACACTATTCATTGATTCACTAGTATACCAAAGTCCATAAAAAATAATGGCTCCCACAGTTCTTGGGTCAAATAATGATATGCGATTAAAATGCGATTAATCGAGATTAATTAACTACCAATCCTCTGATTAATTAGATTTTTTTTTTAATCGAGTCCCAGCTCTAAATAATACCTGTACGCTAATAGCTATAGACATTTTATTTAAAGACATTTTAAAAAAAATTGACAAACTGGACTAAAACCTTTTACTAAAATGACTAAAACTGACTAAAACCCTTAGGAGTTTCCGTAGACTAAAACTATCAAGGATAGAAATGACTAAGACTGACTAAGACTAATTAAGCATTTTTCCAAATGACTAAGACTGACTAAGACTAATTAAGCATTTTTCCAAAAGACTAAGACTGACTAAATCTAAAAAATGCCTGCCAAAAACAACACTGCCGTCCACCCACTATGCCCGCCCACTCTTCCCCAATGCAGAGACAATACTGGAGAAGGGGAAAATTACAAAAATACAAAAAAATAAAAAATATGTAAATAAATTAAATTAAAAGGAGAGGGGGGAGGGGAAAGAGAAGAAAGGAGGAAAGGAGGGGGGGGGGGCACCTGTGTGCGTGCGCAGCCACCGGTTTAGACGACGCATGTACAATGCATAGGCCTATGCGTTCACCATTATATAGTTAAAATATCGCTCATCTCTGGGACTACCGTCAGGGTTTTTACATGGTCAACAAAGGGCGTCCATGTTTGCTGAAAAGTTGTCATGGAACCATTAAGTGAGAATCTAATCTTCTCAAGTTTAAAGGTATATTCAGTGATTTCACTTAATTCAAATATCACTTATTTTTTTTTGTTTTGTTGTGATAATCCTCTCTACTATAGTGTGCTGACCATATAAGGAGTTCCTCCCTGTCCCCAGTTAACCCCTGGGGGTCAAAAAACCTTAGGTCCCACAGCCAAAAACGAAACCTAAGGTTTTTTGAGTGAAATCACTGAATATACCTTTAAGGTAGAATATTGCGTCCTTTATCCATCCGTTATGTGTAGGTGGGGAAACTTAATTGTTTCCATTTCAGGAGTATAAGACGTCCGGCTAAAAGAGAAGTAAAGGACCTTATTATCCTCTTAAGTTGTAGAGGAATGTTAGTCCCTGGGGGAATGCCAAACAAGGCCGTTAACGGGTTGGGTGGGATAGGTACACCCAATATGTCAGAATAGGATTGAAATATAGCTGTCCAAAAGTCCACCAACCTATGGCATGACCAAAACATGTGTGTAATGAACCCGATGAATGATCTTACATTGGATAAGATTATGTCTAGCACAGATTAAAATGTTGTCTTAACTTCATTAGTGTTAGTAAAAACTGACTACGCAATAGCATTAGTAGGATGTTCTGGTCTGGTTTTGGGAATGCAAGAGGACTGGGTGTGTGTGGGGCATGTGGATAATTAGGTACTTTAAAAAATGTACACAAGTCGTTGAACTGATGGTATGTGATGGTATTGATCCTTACATTGGATAAGATTATGTCTAGCACAGATTAAAATGTTGTCTTAACTTCATTAGTGTTAGTAAAAACTGACTACGCAATAGCATTACCGTGTGGGGGTCCCCGGAACATCCAGACCCCCAGGACTGCGCCTGGGGTGCCAGCCTGGTTCCAGCGAGCCGCCCGTGTCCAAAACGGTCAAGAAATGACAGAGTTACCGTGTGGGGGTCCCCGGAACATCCAGACCCACAGGACTGCGCCCGGGGTGCCGGCCCGGTTCCAGTGAGCCGCCCCGTGTCCAAAACGATTGAGAAATGACAGAGTTACCGTGTGGGTGTTGATGCTGGGGATGTGTGAATTGTGGGGGGAGGAGAGGTCTACGACCAGGCGCTTCTTCCCAGAGTACTTCCGCGTGGCGATGCCGATCGGGCTGATGCGGTACAGCGGGAAGGGAGGCTCGTGGAAGGGCCCCATCATAAAGCCCTCCTTGACTTCCTTGGCGAGCAGGGTGTCGACCGTTGCTGGGTCTTGGGTGGCTGACAGGAGGTTGTGGGAGGTGGTGGGGATGGCTAGCAAGCCAGGGTGAAAGCCGTCGGTGAAGCCATTGGTAAGGAAGTGCACGAACTGGCGGTCGGGGTGGTTGCGTAGGGCGTGGGAGAGGCTGGGAGGGCTGGGACTTTGACGGGGGTGCTGAGGTGGCGGTGGGCTAGTCATGTGGGGTTGTGTAGGCATGCTGCGCGGCCGTGGGCTCCTCCACAGAAGGAGCAGGCGTGCAGCATCCTGCAGGAAGACTGGGAGCAGCCGAGGTGATTGAAATTGTTACAGATCATTCAGCCGGATTGGTAATAAATTGACCTTCCTTGTTTGTCTGTGGCGGTGGAGGGGGAGATGAGGTTGTTCGGGGATTGTTTGGGGACTATAGGGGGGGGGGGGGGGGCTGCGGAGTATGGGGGGGGCTGCGGAGCGGGAGCGGGTGGGTTGGGCTGGAGGGCAGGCAGTGGAGGCGGATGCAGAAGCGGATGCGGGTTTGGGGTGGGGCTTCTGGACGGCCGTGGTGCAGGCGGAGGTGGGGTGGGAGGGGGCTCCTTGGCTGTGCCGGCGGGACCGAGCGCGAGCTCGACATGCCGGTGTCGGGGATAGCAGACGAGTAGGCACGCCTGGAGCTTCCTGACGTAGATAGAACATCCTCGCTGTCGGAAGCGTGAAGCTCCAGCTCGTGCTGGTAGCGACAATCCATTTCATGGATTTTCCCTGCAGTGGTGCTGCGGTTTCCTCTCTTTTCTTTTTTGGGTGAAGAAAAAGAGAGAAAGAAAACGAGCGAATAAACACACCATTGTGGAAAGGTTTAAAGGTTTTATTGAATGAGAGAATGAAGTGATGAGGAGAAGAGTGATGATGAGGAGGAGAGCGAGGCGTGGGTTCCGGGCGGGGTCGCCGACCCTGAAGTCTTTGGGGAGGGGGTCGTGTGGCGGTCATCCCGCGGTACACGTGGGGGCGTCACCGCGTGTCGGTCAGCCCGCGGTACGCTTGGAGGCGTGATCCCCCGTGGGAACTGAGGAGAGATGGAGGAGATGGAGCAGTGGAGATGCTGCTGGTCTTGAGGTGGTGATGGGGATGGTGGCGGGATACGAAAAGCATAGAGGATGCTGGGTTGTATTGGGCGGGTATAAGTAGGCTCAGGTTGATTGTCATGGAGGGCGGAGGATGGCGTGAAGGTATGGTCATGGTGTGTTTCTCCGCCTCCTGAACATCAGTTGTTCCAACTCCATTTCACTAGTTGGAATAAACACACCATTGTGGAAAGGTTTAAAGGTTTTATTGAATGAGAGAATGAAGTGATGAGGAGAAGAGTGATGATGAGGAGGAGAGCGAGGCGTGGGTTCCGGGGGGGGTCGCCGACCCTGAAGTCTTTGGGGAGGGGGTCGTGTGGCGGTTATCCCGCGGTACACGTGGGGGCGTGACCGCGTGTCGGTCAGCCCGCGGTACGCTTGGAGGCGTGATCCCCAAAAGGACTACGGGGGCGACCACTAGGCCAGGGAGTTGTGGGCCTGCTTGATGTCGTGGAGGGAGGAGCGGATGTAGGTCAGGTATGCCTGGGAAGACCATCTACCTAACAGGCGGACGGTGTGGTCCTGGAGGCCTCGGCTGGCAGCTGTGGAGGCGGCGCCGATGCGGAAGGAGTGGCCGGAAAAGTTTTCTGCAGGGTAGCCTGAGAGGGTGAGGATTTGGCGGAGGTGGAGGAGGAACCAGCCGCAGGTGGCGACGGTTCCGTGTTCGTCGGTGAAGAGGGGGTCCGGGGGGAGAGCGTGCTGGGATTGTCTGAGGCGGACGTGGTTGGCCAGGGATTCGAAGGGACTGGTGGGAGAGTTGAGGCGGAAGAGGTAGATGGGAATTGGGCGATGCTGGGAGGTCTTGCTTCGTTTCAGGGTGAAGACCAGTGTGTCATGGTCGTGGGAGGTTATGTCGGAGAGGCAGGGGTGGATTGCAGGGTCGAAGTTCCGGTTGGCGGCTGTGAACTCCGAGCAGCGGAGGAAGCCGTAGAAGGCGAGGAGGAACATGGATTTGAGTGTGGAGTTGAGGGTTTGGTTGGCGTAGCCGGATCTGATGGTATGGATGCAGGGGGCCAGGATCTCTATGGTGAGGGGGAGGCGCCGAGGTGGGAGCCGTGGTTCGCAGCGCTGTAATCCTTTGAGTTGGAGAAGGATTTGGGGGTGCTGAGTGAATGGATGGGGTGAACCGGTTAGGAGTTTGGTGAAGAAGCTGATCCCGCAGAGGTAGACACGGATTGTGGAGGAACGGGTGGAGAGGGCAGAGGCGCTGTGGCTGATGTAGGCTGAGAGGGAAAGGAGGTCAAGGGAAGGGAAGGGTAGGTTGTAGCGGAGGTGGAAGGACTGGAAGTTGTTCCACGCTGTCTGGTAGGATGAGAGGGTGGAATCTGCTATGCTCAGCAGGATGGATTGCTGGGACTGGAGGATGAGGTGGTGGAGAGGATGCTCTACGGGAAGGTGATGTCGGAAAATGGAGGGACCGGGACCGGAAGGGGATCGGAGTGAGGGGCCAAGGTCTTGAATTTCTGGAAAAGAAAGCGAGAAAGGGAGTCAGCGATGGCGTTGTGGTGGCCGGGGACATGGGCAGCGCGGAGGAGAAATTGGTGGGTGACTGAGAGCCAGGTTAGGCGGCGCAGGAGGGACATGACGGGGAGTGAGGAGCAGCGGCCTTTATTGATGATGTGGACCACGGCCTGGTTGTCTGTGTGTATGAGAACGCTCTTGCTTGTCCATTCTGTGCCCCACACGGCACCTTCCGGCACGTGCCGGCACTTCCCGGCACGTGCCGGCGCTTGCCGGCACTTCCCGGCACCTTCCGGCACACATGCCGGCACCTTCCGGCACACATGCCGGCACCGTCCGGCACACATGCCGGCACCCCTGCCGCCCCGCCACCGTCTTTGGGGGTCTCAAAGTTCGGGGACCCCCAGGGACCCCCCCGAGACCCCCCAGGGACCCCCAAATGGTAACTGTCATTTTTTAACCGTTGTGGACGGAGGTGGGCTCGTTGTGATTGTGTCGCCCCCCTGGGGGTCTTTGGGGGTCTCAAGGTTCGGGGACCCCCAGGGACCCCCCCGAGACCCCCAAATGGTAACTCAGTCATTTCTCAACCGTTTTGGACAGGGGCGGGCTTGTTGGAATCGTGTCGCCCCCTTGGGGGCGTCTGTGGGGGTCTCAAGGTTCGGGGACCCCCAGGGACCCCCCCGAGACCCCCAAATGGTAACTCTGTTATTTCTCAACCGTTTTGGACGGGGTTGGGCTCGTTGTGATTGTGTAGCCCCCCTGGGGCTTTTGGAGGGTCTCAAGGTTCGGGGACCCACAGGGACCCCGCCGCCACCCACCGGCATGTGCCGGCACCTTCCGGCACGTGCCGGCCCTTCCCGGCACGTGCCGGCACCTTCCGGCACCTTCCGGCACGTGCCGGCACCTTCCGGCACGTGCCGGCACATGCCGGCACACCTGCCGCCCCGCCACCGTCTTTGGGGGTCTCAAGGTTCGGGGACCCCCCGAGACCCTCCAGGGACCCCAGTCTTTGGGGTCTCAAGGTTCGGGGACCCCCAGGGACCTCCCCGAGACCCCCCAGGGACCCCCAAATGGTAACTGTCATTTTTGAACCGTTTTGGACGGGGATGGGCTCGTTGTGATTGTGTCGCCCCCCTCGGGGTCTTTGGGGGTCTCAAGGTTCGGGGACCCCCAGGGACCCCCCCGAGACCCCCAAATGGTAACTCTGTCATTTCTCAACCGTTTTGGATGGGGGTGGTCTCATTTGAATCGTGTCGCGTCCCCGGGTGAGTCTTTGGGGGTCCCAAGGTTGGGGGGCCCCCAGGGACCCCCAGGGAACCCCAAATTGTAACTCTGTTATTTCTCTACCGTTTTGGATGGGGGTGGTCTCATTTGAATCGTGTCGCGTCCCCGGGGGAGTCTTTGGGGGTCCCAAGGTTGGGGGGCCCCCAGGGACCCCCAGGGAACCCCAAATTGTAACTCTGTCATTTCTCTACCGTTTTGGATGGGGGTGGTCTCATTTGAATCATGTAGCGTCCCCGGGGGAGTCTTTGGGGGTCTCAAGGTTGGGGGGCCCCCAGGGACCCCCAGGGACCCCCAAATTGTAACTCTGTCATTTCTCTACCGTTTTGGATGGGGGTGGTCTCATTTGAATCGTGTCGCGTCCCCGGGGGAGTCTTTGCAAATTGTAACTCTGTCATTTCTCTACCGTTTTGGATGGGGGTGGTCTCATTTGAATCATGTAGCGTCCCCGGGGGAGTCTTTGGGGGTCTCAAGGTTCGGTGAATGGGAGGTACTGTTACTATGGGACTGTCACTCCCATTCACTCCCATTCAACAATTTACAATTTAGGCATTTAGCAGACGCTCTTAATCCAGAGCGATTTACATTAAGCAAGAACAAAAAGCATGGGAATACATCACATAAAAACATTTATCATGAAACATACGTAAGCTAAGAAAGTAATGGAATAGTTGAATATCTATTTAATGAAACTATACGTACATATAAACTTTGTCTGCCATATTTTCTATATTATCTATTTACTATGCATTATATTATCTATTTACTACGTTTCTATATTATCTATTTACTATGCATTATATTATCTATTTACTACGTTTCTATATTATCTATTTACTATGTACACTGTCGTTATAATGACCAGGCTTTAAGAGTTCAAGTTCACTTATTTGACGCCCATTTCCGTTACGTCAACATATAGGGCGTAGACTCACAGCCTCACAGAACAATCATGGTGTTTCCGCCTGTCAGACACTTTAGTGTTTGAGACGGAGCAGTCGCTTGTTAGCGTGCGGAGCGTGTCACAATGAAAGGTTCGTTTTGTTTATTTTGGTGTCATGTCATTCAGTTATTTGTCAACATTTGAGTTCCTCATTGCAAAACATTACAAGGTTTATTGATCGTTTTTGTTTATTATGTTTCTTTGCAGTCCTGGTTATTATGATGCAGTTGTATGGTTCCCTTCCTCATGCCCTTTGAGCTATGGGCAGCCAGTGAGGTAAATAGCGTTTGTTTCAAGCATTTGTTTGTTACGCTATGATTTATTTCGTTATGTGTTTAATTTGGTAATCATGTTAATCATGATTTATTCTTTGTGTTTTCGTCAGTTTGACGTAGGCTCTTACTGCAGAAGTAATTTGGTCTGAATAAGGTTTATAATTGCCTAAGTTAAAATGGCATGTTCAGATATTGGCCTAAGTCATTTTATGCTTACATGTTACATGATTGACATACACCTTTATTTGTATAAATAATATTTTTTGGAATTTAAATAATTAAGAAATATAATATATTCTACATTTGGCACAGTTTTGTGTGTTTCCTGAAAACCTTGCAAAAATGACTTAGGCAATTTGTTTAATAAGGTGACGATATACAGTATGGGCACAAAAGGGGCACGGACAGATAAAACAGGTGCTATGACGGGTATTATTAGGTATGCTCTGAAATTATTAGGTAGCCTACCCAAGTTGCATCGTTCCCAAGTAGGCCGGTGGCCAGCGGGCACTTCTAGTTTTTTGAGGGCACTAGCCCCTCCTATACACAGGTTTAATGTTTGTCTTTAATTCAATGTTTGTTTTGTAAACGCCATTGAAAATGAAGGGAAAATTTACTCATAATGTGCCTCATTACATAATATTGTCTCTTCATTGTTAATGGCGTTTAATGTTTGTTTTACATCACCTAATCCACATGAGTTAGACTTTAATATATTAGCGCCCCTCACTTCACACAGGTGTGATTTTACTTTTTATTTATGCATGTGCCGGTGGCAAGCGGCAGTTGCCGGGAGGTGCCGAATCTCTGGACTCTTGGAACAAGTTTTGACCTTTAACCCTGATAAAAGTAATTAAAATAACTTTGATCATAAGAATGTCTAGAACATGTTTTATTATTGTGAAAGATATCCCAAAAATGTAAATTTATTTGAATTATTATAAATGTGCATACGGTTTGCAAATATTTTTTGTTTTTACATTTTCCTCAAAGTCCTAGTAGTAAAAGTAGTAAGGTTGAAATCTCTTTTATACAGCTTTAATGTTGACACTCTTTTATACAGCTTTAATGTTGACACAAACATCAGGTCATCAGGACCATGCAATGGGCCCACAGAGCGCCCCTCACTTCACACAGGTGTGATTTTACTTTTTATTTATGCATGTGCCGGTGGCAAGCGGCAGTTGCCGGGAGGTGCCGAAAGGTGCCGGCATGTGCCGGTGGGTGGTGGGGGGGTCCCTGAACCTTGAGACCCCCAAAGACACCCCCCGGGGGGGCGACACAGTCACAACGAGCCCACCCCAATCCAAAACAGTTGAGAAATGACAGAGTTACAATTTGGCGGTCCCTGGGGGCCCCCCAACCTTGAGACCCCCAAAGACACCCCCGGGGACGCGACACGATTCAAATGAGACCACCCCCATCCAAAACGGTAGAGAAATGACAGAGTTAAAATTTGGGGGTCCCTGGGGGCCCCCCAACCTTGAGACCCCCAAAGACACCCCCGGGGACGCGACACAATTCAAATGAGACCACCCCCATCCAAAACGGTAGAGAAATGACAGAGTTACAATTTGGGGGTCCCTGGGGGCCCCCCAACCTTGAGACCCCCAAAGACACCCCCGGGGACGCGACACGATTCAAATGAGACCACCCCCATCCAAAACGGTAGAGAAATGACAGAGTTACAATTTGGGGGTCCCTGGGGGCCCCCCAACCTTGAGACCCCCAAAGACACCCCCGGGGACGCGACACGATTCAAATGAGACCACCCCCATCCAAAACGGTAGAGAAATGACAGAGTTACAATTTGGGGGTCCCTGGGGGCCCCCCAACCTTGAGACCCCCAAAGACACCCCCGGGGACGCGACACGATTCAAATGAGACCACCCCCATCCAAAACGGTAGAGAAATGACAGAGTTACAATTTGGGGGTCCCTGGGGGCCCCCCAACCTTGAGACCCCCAAAGACACCCCCGGGGACGCGACACGATTCAAATGAGACCACCCCCATCCAAAACGGTAGAGAAATGACAGAGTTACAATTTGGGGGTCCCTGGGGGCCCCCCAACCTTGAGACCCCCAAAGACACCCCCGGGGACGCGACACGATTCAAATGAGACCACCCCCATCCAAAACGGTAGAGAAATGACAGAGTTACAATTTGGGGGTCCCTGGGGGCCCCCCAACCTTGAGACCCACAAAGACACCCCCGGGGACGCGACACGATTCAAATGAGACCACCCCCATCCAAAACGGTAGAGAAATGACAGAGTTACAATTTGGGGGTCCCTGGGGGCCCCCCAACCTTGAGACCCCCAAAGACACCCCCGGGGACACGACACGATTCAAATGAGACCACCCCCATCCAAAACGGTAGAGAAATGACAGAGTTACAATTTGGGGGTCCCTGGGGGCCCCCCAACCTTGAGACCCCCAAAGACACCCCCGGGGACGCGACACGATTCAAATGAGACCACCCCCATCCAAAACGGTAGAGAAATGACAGAGTTACAATTTGGGGGTCCCTGGGGGCCCCCCAACCTTGAGACCCCCAAAGACACCCCCGGGGACGCGACACGATTCAAATGAGACCACCCCCATCCAAAACGGTAGAGAAATGACAGAGTTACAATTTGGGGGTCCCTGGGGGCCCCCCAACCTTGAGACCCCCAAAGACACCCCCGGGGACACGACACGATTCAAATGAGACCACCCCCATCCAAAACGGTAGAGAAATGACAGATTTACAATTTGGGGGTCCCTGGGGGCCCCCCAACCTTGAGACCCCCAAAGACACCCCCGGGGACGCGACACGATTCAAATGAGACCACCCCCATCCAAAACGGTTCAAAAAGGACAGTTACCATTTGGGGGTCCCTGGGGGGTCTCGGTGCCGGAAGGTGCCGGCACGTGCCGGGAAGTGCCGGCACGTGCCGGAAGGTGCCGGCACATGCCGGTGGGTGGCGGGGGGGTCCCTGTGGGTCCCCGAACCTTGAGACCCCCCAAAAGCCCCAGGGGGGCTACACAATCACAACGAGCCCACCCCCGTCCAAAACGGTTGAGAAATAACAGAGTTACCATTTGGGGGTCTCGGGGGGGTCCCTGGGGGTCCCCGAACCTTGAGACCCCCAAAGACCCCCAGGGGGGCGACACAATCGAGCCCACCCCCGTCTAAAACGGTTGAAAAATGACAGTTACCATTTGGGGGTCCCTGGGGGGTCTTGGGGGGTCCCTGGGGTCCCCGAACTTTGAGACCCCCAAAGACGGGGGTCCTTGGGGGGTCTCGGGGGGTCCCCGAACCTTGAGACCCCCAAAGACAGTGGCAGGGCGGCAGGGGTGCCGGCATGTGCCGGGCAGGGGTGCCGGCATGTGCCGGGAGGTGCCGGCACGTGCCGGGAGGTGTGCGGCACGTGCCGGGAGGTGTGCGGCAGTGCCGTGGCTGCTGCCGGTGCCGGAGAATGCACTCACTCCTTCTGGGAGAAGACAGCCGCCTATGTGCGAAACAGGTGTTACAGTAGACGCACAAAGAGAACCCCTTATGAGATGCTCACAGGCAAGAAGCCAGACATGTCCAAACTTCAGAAATGTGGATCTGTGTGTTTTGCATACACACAAGAGAAAGGGAAGCTAGATCCCAGATGTGAGCAGGGTCGTTTCATTGGGTACGACAAGAACAGCCCAGCTTATCTTGTGTATTATGCAGACGCAGAAAAGGTTCAAAAACACAGGTTAGTGAAATTCTCAAACAAGACAGTCAACGAAAAGGAAACAGACACATGGACCACACATTGAATGTCAGGACAGAGAGGTACACCCCAGGGTCCTTGACAATGAGGAAAATGTGGATGAGAAAATGGGAAATGCATCAGGTCAAAGTGTTCAAGATGATGTTTCTGGGGTTGAAGGTGAACAGCCTAGCGCTGAGGGTCAGGGTAGAAAGAACCCACCTAGAGCTAGGAGAAGGCCTGTGCACTTACAGGATTATGACACTGAAGACACAGCAGACAGACTGGTAACTTGTGTAGACTCATGTTATAGGGCAGTTTGCAACATACCACAAAATTACCAGGGTGCTATACAGTCAACCAATTCACGGCAGTGGATGAATGCAATGAATGACGAAATGCAGTCACTAAAAGAGAATGATACATTCAAAATCACCCAGTTGCCACCAGGCAAAAAGACAGTGGGGGGTAGGTGGGTGTATACACTCAAGAGTGAAACAGATGGGTCAGACAGGTATAAAGCAAGATTTGTTGCAAAAGGTTACAGCCAGAAATACGGTATCGATTATGAGGAAACATTCTCACCTACTGCTGACATGACAACTGTCAGAGTAGTTATGCAAAAGGCAGTGCAGGAAGATTTAGTTTTACATCAAATGGATGTGAAAACCGCATACCTGCACGCACCTATTATAGCTAGTATGCAAATTACAGAAGTCTTTATATGGTCTCAAGCAGTCAGGCCGAAACTGGAATTCTCTGTTACATGCATATCTCACTGAAAAAGGTTTTGAACAAAATCCTGCTGATAACTGTCAATACACAAGGGAAAAATAAAATGAAAAAGTGATTCTGATTGTATTGGTTGACGATCTGATAATTGCTGCTAACAATGAGGAGGTTGTGAAAAATGTCAAAGTGATGCTCACTGAGAGGTTTAAAATGAAAGGGAGAAATTAAACTATTTTCTAGGGATAGATTTTAAACAGTCGGAAGGTCTGTCACAAGTCACAATGTCACAGCACAGATATGTGGACAAAATCCTCTCCAGATTTGGGATGCAAGATTGTAAGGTTAGAGAGTCAAAACTTGAATACACAGAAAATGCTGAAAATATGGAAGACCCGAGGATATATAGAGAGGCAGTTGGAAGTTTAATCTATTTGGCTACCTGCACTAGACCAGATATAAGTTATGTGGTCAGTAAACTTTCCCAGCATTTTGCTGAACCAAGTGAAGAGCATTGGGGCACTGTAAAACATGTGTTCAGGTATCTTAAAGGTACAACAGACCTGTGTTTCAAAAAGGATGACACAGGTGAACTATAGGCTTAATAGTCCATAGTGCTGACTGGGCATCTGAGGTCACAGACAGACGTAGCACCACAGGGTACTGTGCCAGTCTAAGCGAGAAGAGTGCTCTCATTTCATGGAAGAGCAGAAAAGAACCAACAGTTGCACTTTCTACCTGCGAAGCAGACTACATGGCCTTAGCGTCAGCCATACAGGAGTGTATGTATTTGCAGCAGCTACTCAAGGGTATTGATAAGTGTCAGTATGCACAAACCAAGGTTTACGATGACAACCAAGGAGCTATTGCACTAGCTAGGAATCCAGTAAACAGACAAAGGTGTAAACATATTGATATCAAATATCATTTCATAAGAGAAACCTTGGCAGAGGATGGATTATGTCCACAGGCACAGAATATGCCTCTTGTGGTAACTCGCCAGTGGAGTGAGCTAGTGTTGAAGTTTCGGTACTGGAATTTGGCACCTAAAACCACAACTGGCAGCGGTGGGATTCGAACCCACGCCTCCAGGGGAGACTGCGACCTGAACGCAGCGCCTTAGACCGCTTGGCCACGCTACCGCAAAAGGCGAAGAAGTACTTAATACTTAATAGTTTGTTGATGACTTTCAATACAAGCCATGTTTCCAACTCATCCTACTTTTCTATTGTTTGTGAAGTGAGTCGTAAATCATGATTTAAATAGCTTGTTCATGGTCTAATACATGTGTATAAGGCATATTTATAAAGCAGTGTTGGCAGTGGTGGCATTTGAGGCGACAACTCCATAAAGACATAAACTACATGTATTTGCCATCAATAGGAAACATCATGAAATCGGAACGATAGCAGATTGATGTTGTGGTTAGTAAGTGCTGAGAACTAGAATACATGATTTGCCAATAGAGATAGCAGAGGATGGTTTCGATCCATCGACCTCTGGGTTATGGGCCCAGCACGCTTCCGCTGCGCCACTCTGCTCTGAGCTATTATGCAAGATGGAAGTGGAACCTACAATCTCTATAGATTAGGTATTTATGCAGTGCAAATTGTTAGCCAAATGTACAGAATGTATAGTCAAGTGAAACCTGAGTGTAGACATCCATTATGAGCAAACTGATATTACGGTGAATTCATCACCAGAGATTAGTGACTTTCTTTCTCGCCCCCCTAGTGGCCAAAAAGTCTGGGAACTCAGATTAGTTCCTTTCTGAGTTAGCTATTGGGCATCTGCAGAAGTCCCAGACATGTGAAACCAAAGTCTGCACATTTGTGGCAGTGGTGGGATTTGAACCCACACCTCCAGAGAGACTGGAGCCTTAATCCAGCGCCTCAGACAACTTGGCCACACTAACTGGTTATACTGTGTTTAGATGATGCCTACTCTTTGCTCTTAACTCAAAGCAGGCAAAGCAGACAAGGCCACAAGTGAGGAGGATGTCAGGAAAAGTGATTGGTGTTCCCAGAGTTAAACTCTTCAGAAGGAATGGTAGGTCGTCTACAGCCTTGGCAGAGGATGGATTATGTCCACAGGCACAGAATATGCCTCTTGTGGTAACTCGCCAGTGGAGTGAGCTAGTGTTGAAGTTTCTGTACTGGAATTTGGCACCTAAAACCTCAACTGGCAGCGGTGGGATTCGAACCCACGCCTCCAGGGGAGACTGCGACCTGAACGCAGCGCCTTAGACCGCTCGGCCACGCTACCACAAAAGGCGCAGAAGTACTTAATACTTAATAGTTTGTTGATGACTTTCAATACAAGCCATGTTTCCAACTCATCCTACTTTTCTATTGTTTGTGAAGTGAGTCGTAAATCATGATTTAAATAGCTTGTTCATGGTCTAATACATGTGTATAAGGCATATTTATAAAGCAGTGTTGGCATTTGAGGCAACAACTCCATAAAGACATAAACTACATGTATTTGCCATCAATAGGAAACATCATGAAATCGGAACGATAGCAGATTGATGTTGTGGTTATTAAGTGCTGAGAACTAGAATACATGATTTGCCAATAGAGATAGCAGAGGATGGTTTCGATCCATCGACCTCTGGGTTATGGGCCCAGCACGCTTCCGCTGCGCCACTCTGCTCTGAGCTATTATGCAAGATGGAAGTGGAACCTACAATCTCTATAGATTAGGTATTTATGCAGTGCAAATTGTTAGCCAAATGTACAGAATGTATAGTCAAGTGAAACCTGAGTGTAGACATCCATTACGAGCAAACTGATATTATGGTGAATTCATCACCAGAGATTAGTGACTTTCTTTCTCGCCCCCCTAGTGGCCAAAAAGTCTGGGAACTCAGATTAGTTCCTTTCTGAGTTAGCTATTGGGCATCTGCAGAAGTCCCAGACATGTGAAACCAAAGTCTGCAAATTTGTGGCAGTGGTGGGATTTGAACCCACACCTCCAGAGAGACTGGAGCCTTAATCCAGCGCCTTAGACCACTCGGTCACACTACCTGGTTATACTATGTTTAGATGATGCCTACTCTTTGCTCTTAACTCAAAGCAGGCAAAGCAGACAAGGCCACAAGTGAGGAGGATGTCAGGAAAAGTGATTGGTGTTCCCAGAGTTAAACTCTTCAGAAGGAATGGTAGGTCGTCTACAGCCTTGGCAGAGGTTGGATTATGTCCACAGGCAGAGAATATGCCTCTTGTGGTAACTCGCCAGTGGAGTGAGCTAGTGTTGAAGTTTCGGTATTGGAATTTGGCACCTAAATCCTCTACTGGCAGCGGTGGGATTCGAACCCACGCCTCCAGGGGAGACTGCGACCTGAACGCAGCGCCTTAGACCGCTCAGCCACGCTACCACAAAAGGCGTAGAAGTACTTAATACTTAATAGTTTGTTGATGACTTTCAATACAAGCCATGTTTCCAACTCATCCTACTTTTCTATTGTTTGTGAAGTGAGTCGTAAATCATGATTTAAATAGCTTGTTCATGGTCTAATACATGTGTATAAGGCATATTTATAAAGCAGTGTTGGCAGTGGTGGCATTTGAGGCGACAACTCCATAAAGACATAAACTACATGTATTTGCCATCAATAGGAAACATCATGAAATCGGAACGATAGCAGATTGATGTTGTGGTTAGTAAGTGCTGAGAACTAGAATACATGATTTGCCAATAGAGATAGCAGAGGATGGTTTCGATCCATCGACCTCTGGGTTATGGGCCCAGCACGCTTCCGCTGCGCCACTCTGCTCTGAGCTATTATGCAAGATGGAAGTGGAACCTACAATCTCTATAGATTAGGTATTTATGCAGTGCAAATTGTTAGCCAAATGTACAGAATGTATAGTCAAGTGAAACCTGAGTGTAGACATCCATTACGAGCAAACTGATATTATGGTGAATTCATCTCCAGAGATTAGTGACTTTCTTTCTCGCCCCCCTAGTGGCCAAAAAGTCTGGGAACTCAGATTAGTTCCTTTCTGATTTAGCTATTGGGCATCTGCAGAAGTCCCAGACATGTGAAACCAAAGTTTGCACATTTGTGGCAGTGGTGGGATTTGAACCCACGCCTCCAGAGAGACTGGAGCCTTAATCCAGCGCCTTAGACCACTCGGCCACACTACCTGGTTATACTGTGTTTAGATGTTGCCTACTCTTTGCTCTTAACTCAAAGCAGGCAAAGCAGACAAGGCCACAAGTGAGGAGGATGTCAGGAAAAGTGATTGGTGTTCCCAGAGTTAAACTCTTCAGAAGGAATGGTAGGTCATCTACAGCATTGGCAGAGGATGGATTATGTCCACAGGCACAGAATATGCCTCTTGTGGTAACTCGCCAGTGGAGTGAGCTAGTGTTGAAGTTTCGGTACTGGAATTTGGCACCTAAAACCTTAACTGGCAGCGGTGGGATTCGAACCCACGCCTCCAGGGGAGACTGCGACCTGAACGCAGCGCCTTAGACCGCTCGGCCACGCTACCACAAAAGGCTTAGAAGTACTTAATACTTAATAGTTTGTTGATGACTTTCAATACAAGCCATGTTTCAACTCATCCTACTTTTCTATTGTTTGTGAAGTGAGTCGTAAATCATGATTTAAATAGCTTGTTCATGGTCTAATACATGTGTATAAGGCATATTTATAAAGCAGTGTTGGCAGTGGTGGCATTTGAGGCGACAACTCCATAAAGACATAAACTACATGTATTTGCCATCAATAGGAAACATCATGAAATCGGAACGATAGCAGATTGATGTTGTGGTTAGTAAGTGCTGAGAACTAGAATACATGATTTGCCAATAGAGATAGCAGAGGATGGTTTCGATCCATCGACCTCTGGGTTATGGGCCCAGCACGCTTCCGCTGCGCCACTCTGCTCTGAGCTATTATGCAAGATGGAAGTGGAACCTACAATCTCTATAGATTAGGTATTTATGCAGTGCAAATTGTTAGCCAAATGTACAGAATGTATAGTCAAGTGAAACCTGAGTGTAGACATCCATTACGAGCAAACTGATATTACGGTGAATTCATCTCCAGAGATTAGTGACTTTCTTTCTCGCCCCCCTAGTGGCCAAAAAGACTGGGAACTCAGATTAGTTCCTTTCTGACCTAGCTATTGGGCATCTGCAGAAGTCCCAGACATGTGAAACCAAAGTTTGCACATTTGTGGCAGTGGTGGGATTTGAACCCACGCCTCCAGAGAGACTGGAGCCTTAATCCAGCGCCTTAGACCACTCTGCCACACTACCTGGTTATACTGTGTTTAGATGATGCCTACTCTTTGCTCTTAACTCAAAGCAGGCAAAGCAGACAAGGCCACAAGTGAGGAGGATGTCAGGAAAAGTGATTGGTGTTCCCAGAGTTAAACTCTTCAGAAGGAATGGTAGGTCGTCTACAGCCTTGGCAGAGGATGGATTATGTCCACAGGCACAGAATATGCCTCTTGTGGTAACTCGCCAGTGGAGTGAGCTAGTGTTGAAGTTTCGGTACTGGAATTTGGCACCTAAAACCTCACCTGGCAGGGGTGGGATTCGAACCCACGCCTCCAGGGGAGACTGCGACCTGAACGCAGCGCCTTAGACCGCTCGGCCACGCTACCACAAAAAGCGTAGAAGTACTTAATACTTAATAGTTTGTTGATGACTTTCAATACAAGCCATGTTTCCAACTCATCCTACTTTTCTATTGTTTGTGAAGTGAGTCGTAAATAATGATTTAAATAACTTGTTCATGGTCTAATACATGTGTATAGGGCATATTTATAAAGCAGTGTTGGCAGTGGTGGCATTTGAGGCGACAACTCCATAAAGACATAAACTACATGTATTTGCCTATAGGAAACATCATGAAATCGGAACGATAGCAGATTGATGTTGTGGTTAGTAAGTGCTGAGAACTAGAATACATGATTTGCCAATAGAGATAGCAGAGGATGGTTTCGATCCATCGACCCCTGGGTTATGGGCCCAGCACGCTTCCGCTGCGCCACTCTGCTCTGAGCTATTATGCAAGATGGAAGTGGAACCTACAATCTCTATAGATTAGGTATTTATGCAGTGCAAATTGTTAGCCAAATGTACAGAATGTATAGTCAAGTGAAACCTGAGTGTAGACATCCATTACGAGCAAACTGATATTACGGTGAATTCATCTCCAGAGATTAGTGACTTTCTTTCTCGCCCCCTAGTGGCCAAAAAGTCTGGGAACTCAGATTAGTTCCTTTCTGTCTTAGCTATTGGGCATCTGCAGAAGTCCCAGACATGTGAAACCAAAGTTTGCACATTTGTGGCAGTGGTGGGATTTGAACCCACGCCTCCAGAGAGACTGGAGCCTTAATCTAGCTGCTTAGACCACTCGGCCACACTACCTGGTTATACTGTGTTTAGATGATGCCTACTCTTTGCTCTTAACTCAAAGCAGGCAAAGCAGACAAGGCCACAAGTGAGGAGGATGTCAGGAAAAGTGATTGGTGTTCCCAGAGTTAAACTCTTCAGAAGGAATGGTAGGTCATCTACAGCATTGGCAGAGGATGGATTATGTCCACAGGCACAGAATATGCCTCTTGTGGTAACTCGCCAGTGGAGTGAGCTAGTGTTGAAGTTTCGGTACTGGAATTTGGCACCTAAAACCTCAACTGGCAGCGGTGGGATTCGAACACACGCCTCCAGGGGAGACTGCGACCTGAACGCAGCGCCTTAGACCACTCGGCCACGCTACCACAAAAGGCGAAGAAGTACTTAATAGATAATAGTTTGTTGATGACTTTCAATACAAGCCATGTTTCCAACTCATCCTACTTTTCTATTGTTTGTGAAGTGAGTCGTAAATCATGATTTAAATAGCTTGTTCATGGTCTAATACATGTGTATAAGGCATATTTATAAAGCAGTGTTGGCAGTGGTGGCATTTGAGGCGACAACTCCATAAAGACATAAACTACATGTATTTGCCATCAATAGGAAACATCATGAAATCGGAACGATAGCAGATTGATGTTGTGGTTAGTAATTGCTGAGAACTAGAATACATGATTTGCCAATAGAGATAGCAGAGGATGGTTTCGATCCATCGACCTCTGGGTTATGGGCCCAGCACGCTTCCGCTGCGCCACTCTGCTCTGAGCTATTATGCAAGATGGAAATGGAACCTACAATCTCTATAGATTAGGTATTTATACAGTGCAAATTGTTAGCCAAATGTACAGAATGTATAGTCAAGTGAAACCTGAGTGTAGACATCCATATACGAGCAAACTGATATTACGGTGAATTCATCTCCAGAGATTAGTGACTTTCTTTCTCGCCCCCCTAGTGGCCAAAAAGTCTGGGAACTCAGATTAGTTCCTTTCTGACTTAGCTATTGGGCATCTGCAGAAGTCCCAGACATGTGAAACCAAAGTTCGCACATTTGTAAGCAGGCAAAGAAGACAAGGCTACAATTGAGGAGGTTGTCAGGAAATGTGATTGGTGTTCCCAGAGTTAAACTATTCAAAAGGAATGGTAGGTCATCTACAGCCTTGGCAGAGGATGGGATCCACAGGCACAGAATATGCCTCTTGTGGTAACTCACCAGTGGAGTGAGCTAGTGTTGAAGTTTCGGTACTGGAATTCAGCACCTAAAACCTCAACTGGCAGCGGTGGGATTCGAACCCACGCCTCCAGGGGAGACTGCCGTGGCGCCGTGGAGTATTCTTTAGCTAAACGGGCTCCAATGCATTGTCTATGGTAGGGAAAATTCACCACGGGCGCAGTACCCTTTCCGGCCGCAACGTGGGTGCGGACGGGCCGTGGCGCTGTCCTAAAGTTCGCTACCGATGCAATATATATCTGGCCACAGAGTGGTTGCGGATGGGCCGTGGCGCTGTCCTAAAGTTCACTACCGATGTAATATATATCTGGCCACAGAGTGGTTGTGGATGGGCCGTGGCGCTGTCCTAAAGTTCACTACCGATGTAATATATATATCTGGCCACAGAGTGGTTGTGGATGGGCCGTGGCGCTGTCCTAAACTTCACTACCGATGTAATATATATCTGGCCACAGAGTGGTTGTGGATGGGCCGTGGCGCTGTCCTAAAGTTCACTACCGATGTAATATATATATCTGGCCACAGAGTGGTTGTGGATGGGCCGTGGCGCTGTTCTGAATGTCACTGCCGAATGACTCTGTTCTTCTTCTCTCGTTTTTTTTGTTATGATATAATTTTTCCTGCACGAGTCGTCATCAGCTTTTTGTTACTTTATCGCAGCTAACGATCACATCGAGGTCCGTGGAATACTTTGTAATGAACAGCTGACTCTCTCGCGATTTTGGCGTTTAAGTTTTATATATTTTTGGACGAGATGATTAATGCCTGGATTTGTCTCTCTCTGCGTTTTTTATGTTTACGCCACATAAGAAACTGACAGCAGTGACAGTGACAAATATATTGTCTACCATACAACAGTAATACAACAACATAATGTGTGTGATATATTGAAATGCAATTTTAATTGTCATTTCAATATTTATATCCAAACTGTGGGTCTAACAGTAAACAAGCCAACTTAGTGCGGCCAGCTATGGCGTGAGCCAATGGGACTGTCTTGGGGGAGTGATTGACGGGTTGCTCCGTGTATGTAGTTAGGTTGAGAGAGCAGACCTGTCTATGATGCTGTCGTTGTATGGACGCTTATTCAATGATAATAAAGAGAGATCTTTATCAGTGGAACTACGTCTCTGCCTCCGGTTCTTGGGATCGTTACAATACAGTTTAAGTGTACACTTGAATGGAAGCACCTTAAGGAATACAAATCATTGTGTGTACACTGTTTATACCCCTACACTGCTTACAGCAAAAAAAATCTGTTTAAATAAATTCTGTTATATAAACAGAGCAATACATTCTACATTTGTTCAAATTTTAGGATAGGATTTCAACTGCTGCTAGCCGATACATTTGCACTATATATTGTATCCCACAGTTTTTTGATATTGTATCCATTTTCTAATTATCTTTATCTTTGTATATAAGAGTTGTGTCATTTCACAGAGTTCAACTGAAATGTTTAAAAGTAATTTGTTGTGATGTTACATTGAAAGAAAAAGGGATGGTGTGATGTGCTATGATTTATATAGACCAGTGGTTCCCAAACTTTTTCATGTCAAGGACCCCAAATTGACACTAATTAGCCCTTGCCCCCCCCATTTGAAAACATGCCAGGGAACCCCATAAGGGAAGATTTATTTTTAATGGCTCTAGCAGTGATTCTCAATCCGTTTAATTTCAAGGACCCCCATTTTCACATGCATTAGTCTACGGACCCCCATTTCTGCGATTTCTATCTCTGGGTCCCCCAATTTATATTTTCAAATCAATGTTAATTTAACTATGAGTGTACAAATGGAACCATTTGGTTCCATTCTTCATAATCATCATAACTAAATATAAGCAGTATAGAGTAGAAAATCAAGGTCAGAGAAATGAGTCACAATCACACTGGTTCCATTAAACTCAACATATTTTATTATTTTACATCCAGGTATGCCATTACCAGGCAGTTAACTGATCAATAACTAACTTTTACTATGGATACATCTTCCATGAGGGGGAATCGAACTACAGTCTCCAAATCCCCTGCAAAGAAAAGTGGAAAATTGTGATTGGGTGAAAAAGATGGCAAAAAAGATGAACACTACATGGCAACAAAGGCAAGCCTTCGTTTCATTGGCTGTCCCGCTGTGCCGACTATCCGCGACCGGCCACTGCTTGGAAGGCAGCTATGCTAACCACTATACCACCAACGCATGAGATACAAGTCATGTGCACCTATTTGCAGAGGGACAAGGTCATACAGGCAAGCACAAAATGTCTATGTCTAGATTAAATCAGTTTGTCCTTCCCAATTTGCACAAGTCATGGCATTTGACCATTGCAACTTGGCAGGGGAACTCTTGCATGCATAGACAGTGTATTGCATTGGCCGGGAATCGAACCCGGGTCAACTGCTTGGAAGGCAGCTATGCTAACCACTATACCACCAACGCATGAGATACAAGTCAGGTGCACCTATTTGCAGAGGGACAAGGTCATACAGGAAATAAAGGAAAGCATAAAAATATTGTGTCTAGAATAATATCAGTAACCCATCCCAATTTGCACGAGAAATGGGATTTGAACTTTTTTGACCATTGCTTGTTCCACAAGGTGTGGGACATAGGCAGCAACATGTGAAAAGGCAAAGTTGTTTTTTGCATTGGCCGGGAATCGAACCCGGGTCAACTGCTTGGGAAGCAGCTATGCTAACCACTATACCACCAACGCATGAGATTCAAGTCATGTGCACCTATTTGCAGAGGGACAAGGTCATACAGGAAAGTTGAAAATGTTTATTTCTAGAATTAAATCAGTTTGTCGTTACCAATTTGCACAAGTCATGGCATTTGATCATTTCAACTTGGCAGGGAAACTCTTGCATGAATAGACACTGTATTGCATTGGCCGGGAATCGAACCCCGGTCAACTGCTTGGAAGGCAGCTATGCTAACCACTATACCACCAACGCATGAAATACAAGTCATGTGCACCTATTTGCAGAGGGATAAGGTCATACTGGCAAGCACAAAATGTCTATGTCTAGATTAAATCAGTTTGTCCTTCCCAATTTGCACAAGTCATGGCATTTGACCATTGCAACTTGGCAGGGGAACTTTTGCATGCATAGACAGTGTATTGCATTGGCCGGGAATCGAACCCGGGTCAACTGCTTGGAAGGCAGCTATGCTAACCACTATACCACGAACGCATGAGATACAAGTCATGTGCACCTATTTGCAGAGGGACAAGGTCATACGGGAAATATAGGAAAGCATAAAAATAGTGTCTAGAATTATATCAGTAACCCATCCCAATTTGCACGAGAAATGGGATTTAAACTTTTATGACCATTGCTTTTTTCACAAGGTGTGGGACATAGGAAGCAACATGAGGAAAGGCAAAGTTGTTTTTTGCATTGGCCGGGAATCGAACACGGGTCAACTGCTTGGGAAGCAGCTATGCTAACCACTATACCACCAACGCATGAGATTCAAGTCATGTGCACCTATTTGCAGAGGGACAAGGTCATACAGGAAAGCACAAAATGTTTATGTCTAGAATTAAATCAGTTTGTCGTTATCAATTTGCACAAGTCATGGCATTTGAACATTTCAACTTGGCAGGGAAACCCTTGCATGAATAGACAGTGTATTGCATTGGCCGGGAATCGAACCCAGGTCAACTGCTTGGGAAGCAGCTATGCTAACCACTATACCACCAACGCATGAGATTCAAGTAATTTGCACCTATTTGCAGAGGGACAAGGTCATACAAGAAAGCACAAAATGTTGATGTCTAGAATTATATCAGTTTGTCCTTCCCAATTTGCACAAGTCATGGCATTTTACCATTGCAACTTGGCAGGGGAACTCTTGCATGCATAGACAGTGTATTGCATTGGCCGGGAATCGAACCCGGGTCAACTGCTTGGAAGGCAGCTATGCTAACCACTATACCACCAACGCATGAGATACAAGTCATGTGCACCTATTTGCAGAGGGACAAGGTCATACGGGAAATAAAGGAAAGCATAAAAATATTGTGTCTAGAATAATATCAGTAACCCATCCCAATTTGCACGAGAAATGGGATTTGAACTTGTTTGACCATTGCTTGTTCCACAAGGGGTGGGACATAGGCAGCAACATGTGAAAAGGCAAAGTTGTCTTTTGCATTGGCCGGGAATCGAACCCGGGTCAACTGCTTGGGAAGCAGCTATGCTAACCACTATACCACCAACGCATGAGATTCAAGTCATTTGCACCTATTTGCAGAGGGACAAGGTCATACAAGAAAGCACAAAATGTTTATGTCTAGAATTATATCAGTTTGTCCTTCACAATTTGCACAAGTCATGGCATTTGACCATTGCAACTTGGCAGGGGAACTCTTGCATGCATAGACAGTGTATTGCATTGGCCGGGAATCGAACCCGGGTCAACTGCTTGGAAGGCAGCTATGCTAACCACTATACCACCAACGCATGAGATACAAGTCATGTGCACCTATTTGCAGAGGGACAAGGTCATACGGGAAATAAAGGAAAGCATAAAAATATTGTGTCTAGAATAATATCAGTAAACCATCCCAATTTGCACGAGAAATGGGATTTGAACTTGTTTGACCATTTCTTGTTCCACAAGGGGTGGGACATAGGCAGCAACATGTGAAAAGGCAAAGTTGTCTTTTGCATTGGCCGGGAATCGAACCCGGGTCAACTGCTTGGGAAGCAGCTATGCTAACCACTATACCACCAACGCATGAGATTCAAGTCATTTGCACCTATTTGCAGAGGGACAAGGTCATACAAGAAAGCACAAAATGTTTATGTCTAGAATTATATCAGTTTGTCCTTCCCAATTTGCACAAGTCATGGCATTTGACCATTGCAACTTGGCAGGGGAACTCTTGCATGCATAGACAGTGTATTGCATTGGCCGGGAATCGAACCCGGGTCAACTGCTTGGAAGGCAGCTATGCTAACCACTATACCACCAACGCATGAGATACAAATCATGTGCACCTATTTGCAGAGGGACAAGGTCATACGGGAAATATAGGAAAGCATAAAAATAGTGTCTAGAATTCTATCAGTAACCCATCCCAATTTGCACGAGAAATGGGATTTTAACTTTTCGGACCATTGCTTGTTCCACAAGGTGTAGGACATAGGAAGCAACATGAGGAAAGGCAAAGTTGTTTTTTGCATTGGCCGGGAATCGAACACGGGTCAACTGCTTGGGAAGCAGCTATGCTAACCACTATACCACCAACGCATGAGATTCAAGTCATGTGCACCTATTTGCAGAGGGACAAGGTCATACAAGAAAGCACAAAATGTTTATGTCTAGAATTATATCAGTTTGTCCTTCACAATTTGCACAAGTCATGGCATTTGACCATTGCAACTTGGCAGGGGAACTCTTGCATGCATAGACAGTGTATTGCATTGGCCGGGAATCGAACCCGGGTCAACTGCTTGGAAGGCAGCTATGCTAACGACTATACCACCAACGCATGAGATACAAGTCATGTGCACCTATTTGCAGAGGGACAAGGTCATACGGGAAATAAAGGAAAGCATAAAAATATTGTGTCTAGAATAATATCAGTAAACCATCCCAATTTGCACGAGAAATGGGATTTGAACTTGTTTGACCATTTCTTGTCCCACAAGGGGTGGGACATAGGCAGCAACATGTGAAAAGGCAAAGTTGTCTTTTGCATTGGCCGGGAATCGAACCCGGGTCAACTGCTTGGGAAGCAGCTATGCTAACCACTATACCACCAACGCATGAGATACAAGTCATGTGCACCTATTTGCAGAGGGACAAGGTCATACGGGAAATAAAGGAAAGCATAAAAATATTGTGTCTAGAATAATATCAGTAACCCATCCCAATTTGCACGAGAAATGGGATTTGAACTTGTTTGACCATTGCTTGTTCCACAAGGGGTGGGACATAGGCAGCAACATGTGAAAAGGCAAAGTTGTCTTTTGCATTGGCCGGGAATCGAACCCGGGTCAACTGCTTGGGAAGCAGCTATGCTAACCACTATACCACCAACGCATGAGATACAAGTCATGTGCACCTATTTGCAGAGGGACAAGGTCATACGGGAAATAAAGGAAAGCATAAAAATATTGTGTCTAGAATAATATCAGTAAACCATCCCAATTTGCACGAGAAATGGGATTTGAACTTGTTTGACCATTTCTTGTTCCACAAGGGGTGGGACATAGGCAGCAACATGTGAAAAGGCAAAGGTGTCTTTTGCATTGGCCGGGAATCGAACCCGGGTCAACTGCTTGGGAAGCAGCTATGCTAACCACTATACCACCAACGCATGAGATTCAAGTCATTTGCACCAATTTGCAGAGGGACAAGGTCATACAAGAAAGCACAAAATGTTTATGTCTAGAATTATATCAGTTTGTCCTTCCCAATTTGCACAAGTCATGGCATTTGACCATTGCAACTTGGCAGGGGAACTCTTGCATGCATAGACAGTGTATTGCATTGGCCGGGAATCGAACCCGGGTCAACTGCTTGGAAGGCAGCTATGCTAACCACTATACCACCAACGCATGAGATACAAGTCATGTGCACCTATTTGCAGAGGGACAAGGTCATACGGGAAATATAGGAAAGCATAAAAATAGTGTCTAGAATTATATCAGTAACCCATCCCAATTTGCACGAGAAATGGGATTTGAACTTTTTGGACCATTACTTGTTCCACAAGGTGTGGGACATAGGAAGCAACATGAGGAAAGGCAAAGTTGTTTTTTGCATTGGCCGGGAATCGAACACGGGTCAACTGCTTGGGAAGCAGCTATGCTAACCACTATACCACCAACGCATGAGATTCAAGTCATGTGCACCTATTTGCAGAGGGACAAGGTCATACAGGAAAGCACAAAATGTTTATGTCTAGAATTAAATCAGTTTGTCGTTATCAATTTGCACAAGTCATGGCATTTGAACATTTCAACTTGGCAGGGAAACCCTTGCATGAATAGACAGTGTATTGCATTGGCCGGGAATCGAACCCGGGTCAACTGCTTGGGAAGCAGCTATGCTAACCACTATACCACCAACGCATGAGATTCAAGTCATTTGCACCTATTTGCAGAGGGACAAGGTCATACAAGAAAGCACAAAATGTTTATGTCTAGAATTATATCAGTTTGTCCTTCCCAATTTGCACAAGTCATGGCATTTGACCATTGCAACTTGGCAGGGGGACTCTTGCATGCATAGACAGTGTATTGCATTGGCCGGGAATCGAACCCGGGTCAACTGCTTGGAAGGCAGCTATGCTAACCACTATACCACCAACGCATGAGATACAAGTCATGTGCACCTATTTGCAGAGGGACAAGGTCATACGGGAAATAAAGGAAAGCATAAAAATATTGTGTCTAGAATAATATCAGTAACCCATCCCAATTTGCACGAGAAATGGGATTTGAACTTGTTTGACCATTTCTTGTTCCACAAGGTGTGGGACATAGGAAGCAACATGAGGAAAGGCAAAGTTGTTTTTTGCATTGGCCGGGAATCGAACACGGGTCAACTGCTTGGGAAGCAGCTATGCTAACCACTATACCACCAACGCATGAGATTCAAGTCATGTGCACCTATTTGCAGAGGGACAAGGTCATACAGGAAATCACAAAATGTTTATGTCTAGAATTAAATCAGTTTGTCGTTATCAATTTGCACAAGTCATGGCATTTGAACATTTCAACTTGGCAGGGAAACCCTTGCATGAATAGACAGTGTATTGCATTGGCCGGGAATCGAACCCGGGTCAACTGCTTGGGAAGCAGCTATGCTAACCACTATACCACCAACGCATGAGATTCAAGTAATTTGCACCTATTTGCAGAGGGACAAGGTCATACAAGAAAGCACAAAATGTTTATGTCTAGAATTATATCAGTTTGTCCTTCCCAATTTGCACAAGTCATGGCATTTGACCATTGCAATTTGGCAGGGGAACTCTTGCATGCATAGACAGTGTATTGCATTGGCCGGGAATCGAACCCGGGTCAACTGCTTGGAAGGCAGCTATGCTAACCACTATACCAACAACGCATGAGATACAAGTCATGTGCACCTATTTGCAGAGGGACAAGGTCATACGGGAAATAAAGGAAAGCATAAAAATAGTGTCTAGAATTATATCAGTAACCCATCCCAATTTGCACGAGAAATGGGATTTGAACTTTTTTGACCATTGCTTGTTCCACAAGGTGTGGGACATAGGAAGCAACATGAGGAAAGGCAAAGTTGTTTTTTGCATTGGCCGGGAATCGAACCCGGGTCAACTGCTTGGGAAGCAGCTATGCTAACCACTATACCACCAACGCATGAGATTCAAGTCATTTGCACCTATTTGCAGAGGGACAAGGTCATACAAGAAAGCACAAAATGTTTATGTCTAGAATTATATCAGTTTGTCCTTCACAATTTGCACAAGTCATGGCATTTGACCATTGCAACTTGGCAGGGGAACTCTTGCATGCATAGACAGTGTATTGCATTGGCCGGGAATCGAACCCGGGTCAACTGCTTGGAAGGCAGCTATGCTAACCACTATACCACCAACACATGAGATACAAGTCATGTGCACCTATTTGCAGAGGGACAAGGTCATACGGGAAATAAAGGAAAGCATAAAAATATTGTGTCTAGAATAATATCAGTAACCCATCCCAATTTGCACGAGAAATGGGATTTGAACTTGTTTGACCATTGCTTGTTCCACAAGGGGTGGGACATAGGCAGCAACATGTGAAAAGGCAAAGTTGTCTTTTCCATTGGCCGGGAATCGAACCCGGGTCAACTGCTTGGGAAGCAGCTATGCTAACCACTATAACACCAACGCATGAGATTCAAGTCATTTGCACCTATTTGCAGAGGGACAAGGTCATACAAGAAAGCACAAAATGTTTATTTCTAGAATTATATGAGTTTGTCCTTCACAATTTGCACAAGTCATGGCATTTGACCATTGCAACTTGGCAGGGGAACTCTTGCATGCATAGACAGTGTATTGCATTGGCCGGGAATCGAACCCGGGTCAACTGCTTGGAAGGCAGCTATGCTAACCACTATACCACCAACGCATGAGATACAAGTCATGTGCACCTATTTGCAGAGGGACAAGGTCATACGGGAAATAAAGGAAAGCATAAAAATATTGTGTCTAGAATAATATCAGTAAACCATCCCAATTTGCACGAGAAATGGGATTTGAACTTGTTTGACCATTTCTTGTTCCACAAGGGGTGGGACATAGGCAGCAACATGTGAAAAGGCAAAGTTGTCTTTTGCATTGGCCGGGAATCGAACCCGGGTCAACTGCTTGGGAAGCAGCTATGCTAACCACTATACCACCAACGCATGAGATTCAAGTCATTTGCACCTATTTGCAGAGGGACAAGGTCATACAAGAAAGCACAAAATGTTTATGTCTAGAATTATATCAGTTTGTCCTTCCCAATTTGCACAAGTCATGGCATTTGACCATTGCAACTTGGCAGGGGAACTCTTGCATGCATAGACAGTGTATTGCATTGGCCGGGAATCGAACCCGGGTCAACTGCTTGGAAGGCAGCTATGCTAACCACTATACCAACAACGCATGAGATACAAGTCATGTGCACCTATTTGCAGAGGGACAAGGTCATACGGGAAATATAGGAAAGCATAAAAATAGTGTCTAGAATTATATCAGTAACCCATCCCAATTTGCACGAGAAATGGGATTTGAACTTTTTGGACCATTGCTTGTTCCACAAGGTGTGGGACATAGCAAGCAACATGAGGAAAGGCAAAGTTGTTTTTTGCATTGGCCGGGAATCGAACACGGGTCAACTGCTTGGGAAGCAGCTATGCTAACCACTATACCACCAACGCATGAGATTCAAGTCATGTGCACCTATTTGCAGAGGTACAAGGTCATACAGGAAAGCACAAAATGTTTATGTCTAGAATTAAATCAGTTTGTCGTTATCAATTTGCACAAGTCATGGCATTTGACCATTGCAACTTGGCAGGGGAACTCTTGCATGCATAGACAGTGTATTGCATTGGCCGGGAATCGAACCCGGGTCAACTGCTTGGAAGGCAGCTATGCTAACCACTATACCACCAACGCATGAGATACAAGTCATGTGCACCTATTTGCAGAGGGACAAGGTCATACGGGAAATAAAGGAAAGCATATAAATATTGTGTCTACAATAATATCAGTAACCCATCCCAATTTGCACGAGAAATGGGATTTGAACTTGTTTGACCATTGCTTGTTCCACAAGGGGTGGGACATAGGCAGCAACATGTGAAAAGGCAAAGTTGTCTTTTGCATTGGCCGGGAATCGAACCCGGGTCAACTGCTTGGGAAGCAGCTATGCTAACCACTATACCACCAACGCATGAGATTCAAGTCATTTGCACCTATTTGCAGAGGGACAAGGTCATACAAGAAAGCACAAAATGTTTATTTCTAGAATTATATCAGTTTGTCCTTCACAATTTGCACAAGTCATGGCATTTGACCATTGCAACTTGGCAGGGGAACTCTTGCATGCACAGACAGTGTATTGCATTGGCCGGGAATCGAACCCGGGTCAACTGCTTGGAAGGCAGCTATGCTAACCACTATACCACCAACGCATGAGATACAAGTCATGTGCACCTATTTGCAGAGGGACAAGGTCATACGGGAAATAAAGGAAAGCATAAAAATATTGTGTCTAGAATAATATCAGTAAACCATCCCAATTTGCACGAGAAATGGGATTTGAACTTGTTTAACCATTTCTTGTTCCACAAGGGGTGGGACATAGGCAGCAACATGTGAAAAGGCAAAGTTGTCTTTTGCATTGGCCGGGAATCGAACCCGGGTCAACTGCTTGGGAAGCAGCTATGCTAACCACTATACCACCAACGCATGAGATTCAAGTCATTTGCACCTATTTGCAGAGGGACAAGGTCATACAAGAAAGCACAAAATGTATGTCTAGAATTATATCAGTTTGTCCTTCCCAATTTGCACAAGTCATGGCATTTGACCATTGCAACTTGGCAGGGGAACTCTTGCATGCATAGACAGTGTATTGCATTGGCCGGGAATCGAACCCGGGTCAACTGCTTGGAAGGCAGCTATGCTAATCACTATACCAACAACGCATGAGATACAAGTCATGTGCACCTATTTGCAGAGGGACAAGGTCATACGGGAAATATAGGAAAGCATAAAAATAGTGTCTAGAATTATATCAGTAACCCATCCCAATTTGCACGAGAAATGGGATTTGAACTTTTTGGACCATTGCTTGTTCCACAAGGTGTGGTACATAGGAAGCAACATGAGGAAAGGCAAAGTTGTTTTTTGCATTGGCCGGGAATCGAACACGGGTCAACTGCTTGGGAAGCAGCTATGCTAACCACTATACCACCAACGCATGAGATTCAAGTCATGTGCACCTATTTGCAGAGGTACAAGGTCATACAGGAAAGCACAAAATGTTTATGTCCAGAATTAAATCAGTTTGTCGTTATCAATTTGCACAAGTCATGGCATTTGAACATTTCAACTTGGCAGGGAAACCCTTGCATGAATAGACAGTGTATTGCATTGGCCGGGAATCGAACCCGGGTCAACTGCTTGGGAAGCAGCTATGCTAACCACTATACCACCAACGCATGAGATTCAAGTAATTTGCACCTATTTGCAGAGGGACAAGGTCATACAAGAAAGCACAAAATGTTTATGTCTAGAATTATATCAGTTTGTCCTTCCCAATTTGCACAAGTCATGGCATTTGACCATTGCAATTTGGCAGGGGAACTCTTGCATGCATAGACAGTGTATTGCATTGGCCGGGAATCGAACCCGGGTCAACTGCTTGGAAGGCAGCTATGCTAACCACTATACCAACAACGCATGAGATACAAGTCATGTGCACCTATTTGCAGAGGGACAAGGTCATACAGGGAAATAAAGGAAAGCATAAAAATATTGTGTCTAGAATAATATCAGTAAACCATCCCAATTTGCACGAGAAATGGGATTTGAACTTGTTTGACCATTGCTTGTTCCACAAGGGGTGGGACATAGGCAGCAACATGTGAAAAGGCAAAGTTGTCTTTTGCATTGGCCGGGAATCGAACACAGGTTAACTGCTTGGAAGGCAGCTATGCTAACCACTATACCACCAACGCATGAGATACAAGTCATGTGCACCTATTTGCAGAGGGACAAGGTCATACGGGAAATATAGGAAAGCATAAAAATATTGTCTAGAATTATATCAGTAAACCATCCCAATTTGCACGAGAAATGGGATTTGAAATTTTTTGACCATTGCTTAATCCACAAGGTGTGGGACATAGGAAGCAACATGAGGAAAGGCAAAGTTGTTTTTTGCATTGGACGGGAATCGAACCCAGGTCAACTGCTTGGGAAGCAGCTATGCTAACCACTATACCACCAACGCATGAGATTCAAGTCATGTGCACCTATTTGCAGAGGGACAAGGTCATACAGGAAAGCACAAAATGTTTATGTCTAGAATTAAATCAGTTTGTCGTTATCAATTTGCACAAGTCATGGCATTTGAACATTTCAACTTGGCAGGGAAACCCTTGCATGAATAGACAGTGTATTGCATTGGCCGGGAATCGAACCCGGGTCAACTGCTTGGAAGGCAGCTATGCTAACCACTATATCACCAACGCATGAGATACAAGTCAGGTGCACCTATTTGCAGAGGGACAAGGTCATACAGGAAATAAAGGAAAGCTTAAAAATATTGTGTCTAGAATTATATCAGTAACCCATCCCAATTTGCACGAGAAATGGGATTTGAACTTTTTTGACCATTGCTTGTTCCACAAGGTGTGGGACATAGGCAGCAACATGTGTAAAGGCAAAGTTGTTTTTTGCATTGGCAGGGAATCGAACCCGGGTCAACTGCTTGGGAAGCAGCTATGCTAACCACTATACCAACAACACATGAGATACAAGTCATGTGCACCTATTTGCAGAGGGACAAGGTCATACAAGAAAGCACAAAATGTTTATGTCTAGAATTATATCAGTTTGTCTTTCCCAATTTGCACAAGTCATGGCATTTGACCATTGGAACTTGGCAGGGGAACTCTTGCATGCATAGACAGTGTATTGCATTGGCCGGGAATCGAACCCGGGTCAACTGCTTGGAAGGCAGCTATGCTAACCACTACAGCAACATGTGAAAAGGCAAAGTTGTCTTTTGCATTGGCCGGGAATCGAACCCGGGTCAACTGCTTGGGAAGCAGCTACCGTATGCTAATCACTATACCACCAAAGCATGAGATTCAAGTCATTTGCACCTATTTGCAGAGGGACAAGGTCATACAAGAAAGCACAAAATGTTTATGTCTAGAATTATATCAGTTTGTCCTTCCCAATTTGCACAAGTCATGGCATTTGACTATTGCAACCTGGCAGGGGAACTCTTGCATGCATAAACAGTTTATTGCATTGGCCGGGAATCGAACCCGGGTCAACTGCTTGGAAGGCAGCTATGCTAACCACTATACCACCAACGGATGAGATACAAGTCATGTGCACCTATTTGCAGAGGTACAAGGTCATACGGGAAATAAAGGAAAGCATAAAAATATTGTGTCTAGAATTATATCAGTAACCCATCCCAATTTGCACGAGAAATGGGATTTGAACTTTTTGGACCATTGCTTGTTCCACAAGGTGTGGGACATAGGCAGCAACATGTGGAAAGGCAAAGTTGTTTTTTGCATTGGCAGGGAATGGAACCCGGGTCAACTGCTTGGGAAGCAGCTATGCTAACCACTATACCACCAACGCATGAGATACAAGTCATGTGCACCTATTTGCAGAGGGACAAGGTCATACAGGAAAGCATGAGTTCAAGTCCGTTGCTCTCCCCTTGTCCCCCATATATGTTTTGCCATAACCATAACATAACATTTGTAGAATCAAACTCGGGTCTTAATGGGTTAAGTGGGGATACTAAAACAGCGATATTCAGTTACAATTCATACCAATGATACTGTGCGGGTGTAGGTATGTTAAGTGATAACCACTTTCAACATGGCATTATAGGCAAACAAAAGCTTTCTAAATCTTTCAAAAAATGTCCAAACATCTACAAGCTTGTAGGTCAACAATCTTTGCTATTTGTTGTACAACAAAGTATATAGTGCTTAAGTGGCCTTCTGGACTAGACCTGTCTGGCTGGAAACATTGTGGTTGCAAGGACTGACCTTCTGACCTTTCAGCTACAGGACTGTGTCACAGTCATTACACACACACACACACACACACACACACACACACACACACACACACACACACACACACACACACTAGAGTTCTCAACCACGCATTAATTCCTACACAGGTTGTGCTTTTAACCACGCCCCCGGCGCACTCATCAATGTTGCCATTGATGAGTGCATTGTTGTTTTTACTTTGAAAGCGAGATTACAGGTTCTACCTTCTAAACTTAATCTCTCCATTTGGTTTCCAGGCCATCCTGCTCCTCACTGTATCCATCATGGCCCTGAACAAATAGCTGAAACCATGTCCCACATCTTAAATGGTTGCCATGTGTATACAGGGGCCTTTACATATGTAGGCATGACAGAATAGGGGATTTGATATCGAAAGACATCTCTTCCATTTTCAGGTCCTCCATCATGCTTTATAAGCATTCTACTGTGAAGCAGAGGATGTTTAACCTGTATGTAATGATGATTCTGTGTTCTCTAACATTTCAGCTAACACCCCTGATGTCATTGTTGTAAATGAAAACCATAGAGGGGTGTTCATTCTCGAGGTCGGCTGTACCTTTGACTACAGCCTGGAAGAAGCCTTTCTAACCAAAGTGCTGAAGTATCAGCAGCTAGTGCAGACCATCTCACAGCTAGGCTACAGATGTAAACTTTTAGTTTTTATCTTTGGCAGTCTAGGGCATGTGCATAAGTTGGTTGTGAGGGGCTTACAAATGGCCGGCCTTTCCAAAAGGAGAGCCAAGCAGTTAGCGAGGTATTGCTCAGTTTCAGCCATTCACTATCAAGGACCACACCACCAATGGAAACATTTAACCATTTATTGAAATGTAGGAGGGAAGGAAGAGCATGGTTATGGTTACGACAGATGGCCCGCGACGGGCCGGCGGCGACATCGAGGATAAAGCAGAGGTGGGGAAGCTTCGGGGATCCGGCATGCTCCCGAGGCACGTCAGACCCCCCTTAGGGATCTGTTAGGAGATGTTAGAGGGAGTAGGATGAGAATTAGGGTGGGGGGGGGTGGGACGACGAAAGCGAGAACAGGGGGAGAACCAGGGGTAGGATGGGTTGGTTATATATGGGTGGAGGTGGCTTGATTGGGGATGGCTGATAGGAGATAGGAGATGGAGGCGGCTGCATTGGGGGTGTGGTCCTGCTCCTGAATTTCAGTTATATCTAACTCCATTTCACTATCAAGGACCACACCACCAATGGAAACATTTAACCATTTATTGAAATGTAGGAGGGAAGGAAGAGCATGGTTATGGTTACGACAGATGGCCCGCGACGGGCCGGCGGCGACATCGAGGATAAAGCAGAGGTGGGGAAGCTTCGGGGATCCGGCATGCTCCCGAGGCACGTCAGACCCCCAAAAGCTTCATTAAGGGAGACAGGATGGGGCGGCCTTCGGATCTTGCGGATCTGGTCTGATGTAGCGGAGGTATGCCTGGAGGACCAGTGGCCCGTGATTTGGATCAGGTGGTCGGGGATGCTGTTACGGGATGCGGGGGTGGCTGCGCCGATCCTGAAGAATGGCCTGAGTAGTGTGTCGGGGAGATACCGGAGAGGGCAGGTATATTGCGGAGTTGTTGGATGAACCACTGGAAGCAGCGCGTCCGGACTCGGAAGTGAAAGGGGATCTGAAGGAGAATAACTCTGGGACTTCTGGTATGGAAGGTAAGTAGAGAGCGGTTTGGAGGGTTCGGGATCGACTGGTTTCCGGGGAAGAGGACGGGTGAGCGTAGCTTGGGGTTAGGATAGTCTTGCAGGTGGAGCGAGATCAATTCGTGGCGGAAGCGACTCGCCACGACCTATTTTTTTACGCCATGGCGTATTCTTCAGAATCCGCCGTGGCGAGTACAAAATCCGCCGTGGCGAGTTGATCAATTCGTCGCGGCGGGGACTCGCCACGACCTATTTTTTTACGCCATGGCGTATTCTTCATTATCCGCCATGGCAGAACAGAATCCGCCGTGGCGAGTACAGAATCCGCCATTGTTTATTTTTTTTTTGCGTGCCGTGGTGTAGGTTTTTTTGTCCTAGTAGTAGAATTCTCGGATTTATTTCATCCTCTTCTAGCGTAACGGTTAGCGCTCTCGCCCCTATAGTCAAGGCACCGTGCTGACCCAGGTTCGATTCTTGCAAAAAGCAATTTTTTTTTTTTAAAGTTCTTTTTTTACCCGTACATACAGTGTGTGTGCGTGCGTGCGTATACAGTGTGCGTGCGTGTATGCGTGCGTATACAGTGTGTGTGTGTGCGTGCGTGCTTCATCGTATTTATTATTATTACCTGCATATTAATAATAATAATAATAATAATAAATACGATGAAGCACGCACGCACACACACACACACACACACACACTGTATACGCACGCATACACGCACGCACACTGTATACGCACGCACGCACACACACTGTATGTACGGGTAAAAAAAGAACTTTAAAAAAAAAAGAATTACTTTTTGCAAGAATCGAACCTGGGTCAGCACGGTGCCTTGACTATAGGGGCGAGAGCGCTAACCGTTACGCTAGAAGAGGATGAAATAAATCCGAGAATTCTACTACTAGGACAAAAAAACCTGCACCACGGCACGCAAAAAAAAAAAAAACAATGGCGGATTCTGTACTCGCCACGTGTATGCGTGCGTATACAGTGTGTGTGTGTGTGTGTGTGTGTGCGTGCTTCATCGTATTTATTATTATTATTATTATTATTAATATGCAGGTAATAATAATAAATACGATGAAGCACGCACGCACGCACACACACACTGTATACGCACGCATACACGCACGCACACTGTATACGCACGCACGCACACACACTGTATGTACGGGTAAAAAAAGAACTTAAAAAAAAAAAAATTGCTTTTTGCAAGAATCGAACCTGGGTCAGCACGGTGCCTTGACTATAGGGGCGAGAGCGCTAACCGTTACGCTAGAAGAGGATGAAATAAATCCGAGAATTCTACTACTAGGACAAAAAAACCTGCACCACAGCACGCAAAAAGAAAATAAACAATGGCGGATTCTGTACTCGCCACGGCGGATTCTGTTCTGCCATGGCGGATAATGAAGAATACGCCATGGCGTAAAAAAATAGGTCGTGGCGAGTCGCTGCCGCCACGAATTGATCAACTCGCCACGGCGGATTTTGTACTCGCCACGGCGGATTCTGTTCTGCCATGGCGGATAATGAAGAATACGCCATGGCGTAAAAAAATAGGTCGTGGCGAGTCGCCACCACCACGAATTGATCTCGCTGTCTTGATGTAGTCGACCTGGGGTTCGACTGACGGGGAGCGGTATCCTGAGTGGAGAGTTCGTATGCGTGTGACCGGAAGGTCTGTGGCGAGGGGCAGGCGACGAGGGACTCGTGCGGGTTCCTGGAGGTCGATGGAGGTGAGGTTGGATGGTGGCGACGATGGATTGGTTTGGTTATGGGAGTGGCGGAGTTCTGCCGAGCTGACTCGACTGTTGGTATGGATCCGGGAGGAGTGGAGAGACTGGAGAAAGGCGAGGTTTTCAGGTTGAATGTCGGCACCGGATGTGGGGAACTGGAGTTGGATCGGGGCCTGCCTCCAGGCGCGACGTCTGAACTTTGTGTCGGTGAAGGCATGGAATGACCGGAACGTGAGCGACGTGGGTGTGGAACTGATGGGAACCTGGGTGCCAGATGAGATGGCCTGTGAATGGCACGATAAACGGAGTGGGAGCGGTCTTTGATGACGATATTGCCGACGGCTGTGTTGTCCGAGTGGATTGGGACCGATCGGTGAGACTATTCGTGGCTCCTGCGAGCTCCGGGGTTCGTCCGGCAGCAGAACATCTGGTGCTGTAGAGACCCCCAAAATCGGCGTCAAGGATGGCTTCTGTGGACGGGTTAATGTCTTGCGGGTTGGTGAGGTGGTCGTCTTGGAAGGGGATGCCGTTCCGGAGGCGAAGAGACGGAGCCAGAGTTGAACCTTGTGATGGCGAAATTAGGATGGCCCGGGGAGAAAAGACGCTTGGCGTGGCTCGGGTAGATGAGGGTTTGGGCGGGGGAGACGGGTCCAGATGAGCATCGCACCACGGCGTGGGCTGATTGAGGGATACCGGAGGGTGGAGGATCCGATGGACGTGAGACGAAGCTGTTCGAGGGATGACCTGGAGGTGATGGTTACGGGTGGGCGAGTGGCATCGGATGCTTGGGAAATGACCTGGAGGTGATGGGTCCAGGTGGCGTTGGAGTGTGGTGTCGGATGCTTGGGGCGTGGCCTGTAGGTGTCGGGTCCCTATGAGCATCTGGTGGGACCTGCTTGAGGAGATAGCTGAGGTGATCCTGGGAGGGGGGGAAGGCACGCTGCACGGAGGGAGAGAGGAGTGTTGTGTTGAGGGAGACGATGCTGACCCGAAGGAGATTCACGCTGTGCCGGGGGAGACGACGCTGGCCCAGGGGAGAGGCACGCCGTGCCGGGGGAGACGACACTGGTTGGGAGGAGAGGCACGCTGTGCCGAGGAGACGACGCTGGTTGGGAGGAGAGGCACGCTGTTCCGGGGAGACGACGCTGGTTGGGTGGGTTGAGGCACGCTGTGCCGGGGAGACGGCACTGTGGGTGGGTTGAGGCACTCTGTGCCGAGGAGACGACACTGTGGGTGGGTTGAGGCACGCTGTGCCGAGGAGACGACACTGTGGGTGGGTTGAGGCACTCTGTGCCGAGGAGACGACACTGTGGGTGGGTTGAGGCACGCTGTGCCGAGGAGACGACACTGTGGGTGGGTTGAGGCACGCTGTGCCGAGGAGACGACTCTGTGGGTGGGTTTCAGGCTCGCTGTGCCGAGGAGACGACGCTGTGGGTGGGTTGAGGCACACGTGCTGAGGAGACGGCGCTGTGGGTGGGTTGAGGCACACGTGCTGAGGAGACGGCGCTGTGGGTGGGTTGAGGCACGCTGTGCCGAGGGAGACGACACTGACTGGGGGAGAGGCACGCTGTGCAGGGGAGACGACGCTGGTTGGGAGGGGAGGCACGCTGTGCCGAGGAGACGACAGTGGTTGGGAGGGGAGGCGCGCTGTGCCGAGGGAGACGATACTGGTTGGGAGGGGAGGCACGCTGTGCCGAGGAGACGACACTGGTTGGGAGGGGAGGCACGCTGTGCCGAGGAGACGATGCTGGCTGGGAGGAGAGGCACGCTGTGCCGAGGAGACGATGCTGGCTGGGAGGAGAGGCACGCTGTGCCGGGGGGAGACGACGCTGGCCGGGAGAGAGGCATGCTGAGCAGAGGGAGACAATGCTGGCTGGGAGGAGAGGCATGCTGTGCCGAGGGGGAGGAGGAACTCTGGGCCGAGGGCTGAGATGAACGGCAGGGGGTAGTGGCATCTCGGTGCCTGACTCCCCGTACTGTGGCGAGCTGTCTGTGTAGACTGAGGTGAGGGCGGGGGGTGGCGTCTCGGTGCCTGACTCCCCGTACTGTGGCGAGCTGTCTGTGTAGACTGAGATGAGGGCAGGGGGTGGCATCTCGGTGCCTGGGATGGGGACGAGGGGTGGTGGCATCTCGGTGCCTGGGATGAGGGCGAGGGGTGGTGGCATCTCGGTGCCTGGGATGAGGGCGAGGGGTGGTGGCATCTCGGTGCCTGGGATGGGGCGAGGGGTGGTGGCATCTCGGTGCCTGAGATGAGGACGAGGGGTGGTGGCATCTCGGTGCCTGAGATGAAACGAGGGGTGGTGGCATCTCGGTGTCTGAGATGAGACGAGGGGTGGTGGCGTCTCGGTGCCTGAGATGAGACGAGGGGTGGTGGCATCTCGGTGTCTGAGATGAGGACGAGGGGTGGTGGCATCTCGGTGCCTGAGATGAGGACGAGGGGTGGTGGCGTCTCGGTGCCTGAGATGAGACGAGGGGTGCTGGCGTCTCGGTGCCTGAGATGAGGACAAGGGGTGCTGGCGTCTCGGTGCCTGAGATGAGGACGAGGGGTGCTGGCGTCTCGGTGCCTGGCTCCCCGTACTGTAGCGACCTGCCTGTGTAGGCTGGGATGGGGGGCAGACGGCGTCTCGTTGCTGGCGTCCCTTGCGGGGGCTGATGGCTGTCTGCGGCTTCTGTGGGCAGTGGGGGGCGCCGGCGTCTCGGTGCCGGCGGCCCTTTTTGGGGCTGGCTGGCGTCTGTGGCATCTGCGGGCAGTAGGGGGCCCCGGAATCTTGGTGCCGGCGGTCCCTGCTGAGGCTGGCTGATGTCGGTCTCGGCGGACAGTAGTGGCCGCTGGCGTCTCGGTGCCGGCGGCCCTTGTTGGGGCTGACTGACGTCTGTGGCCTCTGCGGGCAGTAGGGGGCGCCGGCGTCTCGGTGCCGGCTGTCCCTGCTGAGGCTGACTGATGTTGCATTCTGTGAACGGTAGGGGGCACCGGAATCTCGGTGCCGGCGGTCTCTGCTGGGCTGACTGATGTCTGGGGCTTCTGCGGTCAATAGGGGGCGCCGGCATCTCGGTGCCGGCCGTCTCTGCCGAGGCTGGCTGATGACGGCCTCTACGGACGGTAGGGGGCGCCGGCATCTCGGTGCCCGACTGTGATACCTGCAAGACAGGAATGGGCTCGGGGGAGAAGAAGAAGGCATTACGTGCTGCCACCAAAATAGGGGCCTGACAGTGACAGTTTCCTTGTATTTTAGCGATGATGGTGAAAGAATACCGGTCTTTAGTAGAAACTTGAGTTGAGCCTGGGCCCCGACCTGCAGCTGCGGGGGGGTACTGGAGATCCGGTGCCGATGGCACCACCATTTATGTGTTTGCTTTTAATTACGTTTAATTGATTTTATTTTTATTGATTTATTAGTTTATTTTAATTTGAGGTGCGAGTCGAGCACGTAACGTGGGCCAAACGAGTCTCTGTTGGACGAATGAGTGTGAAGTGCGATGACTGTTTTGGTGAATTGAACATGGTGGACCCTGTTGCAAACGAGTGTAATGCTTAATTGGGTCGTCCACTCACGGTTAACAGTCTTGTATTGAGTTTGTGCTTGAAATGTACTGTAATTCTGCAAGCCGTTAATGAATATTTCGATCAATCAATCAATGCTGCTTTTACAAGCTTTCCCTGTGATGGGTGAACTGTCCCTTTAACGGGGGCATGTACGTCACGACATGCAATTGTAGTTTTTCATGGGATGGTGGGAATGACACCCGGAAGCGCTGGACTACAGCTGCGGCCGAATGAAGTGAAAGAAACGTAACTTCTAAGTGGGATCGAATCCCTCGTCTTTCTCTTGAGTGTTAGTCTCACTGACAGCTGTTTGATGATGCTGCACTCATTGCATGTTCCTGTGTTGCCTTGTGATGATTGGGGGGGATTATCTGGGATCTAGTGCTTGAGCCTGGGATACAACATGTGTGTGATGTTGACGCTTCTCCCGTTGTTATTATTACTCGGAGTTTGAAAGTAAAGAAGAGTGGTGTTAACCTGTGTCGTGGTCCAACTTTCACAAACACGATGGTTACGATAACAATCGCTGGCGCGCGATCCGCGGAGAATGGGGACAGCTGCGTGCTGTCCGCCGATCAATCAATCGAACCAACAAACAAATGATGACGATACGAACCATGCAAGGGGACCTGGGACGATGCGAACCATGCGAGGAGAAGGACTGTTTGGAGCGCCGACGTTGGTACGGCCGTGACGGATGACGGGAACGGGGAGAACGCATTCCTTCCGTGGATTTATCTATACCTGGCCTGGGACTTAATCTGAAAGCTACGACTGATGGGTAGAAGGAGAAATCGGCTTGAGGTGAGATGAATGAGCCGCCGGTCGAGTAGTTGTGTATGCCACTGCACTATATATTTCTGTTGTTGAGTTGGCGTTGCCGTTGCATGTTCTCGCGACGAAAGCGAGAACAGGGGGAGAACCAGGGGTAGGATGGGTTGGTTATATATGGGTGGAGGTGGCTTGATTGGGGATGGCTGATAGGAGATAGGAGATGGAGGCGGCTGCATTGGGGGTGTGGTCCTGCTCCTGAATTTCAGTTATATCTAACTCCATTTATAGGAAGCCGCTCAATTTGGAGGAGGCGTTGTTTCCTTTATCCATGATTTATGTCTGCTGCCCTGTGTCCGACATGTCAGCTGTACTGTATGTAATGATGCTGTCCTGTGTCTGACATGTCAGCTGTACTGTATGTAACGATGCTGCCCTGTGTCCGACATGTCAGCTGTACTGTATGTAACGATGCTGCCCTGTGTCCGACATGTCAGCTATACTGTATGTAACGATGCTGCCCTGTGTCCCACATGTCAGCTGTACTGTATGTAACGATGCTGCCCTGTGTCCGACATGTCAGCTGTACTGTATGTAATGATGCTGCCCTGTGTCCGACATGTCAGCTGTACTGTATGTAACGATGCTGCCCTGTGTCCGACATGTCAGCTGTACTGTATGTAACGATGCTGCCCTGTGTCCCACATGTCAGCTGTACTGTATGTAACGATGCTGTCCTGTGTCCGACATGTCAGCTGTACTGTATGTAACGATGCTTTGCCGTCCATGCACGTTGTAACTGGCTGCTCTCCCACTGTCAAACTGCACTGGCAGTGTTTATGTCCTTTGTACAGTAACAAAGTATTCCTGTACTTTTCATTATGTGGACATTTCAAGTGTGTATGTGTGTGTGTGTGTGTGTGTGTGTGTGTGTGTGTGTGTGTGTGTGTGTGTGGTCAAGCTGTCATATGCAGGCGTGGAATGGAAAAGCACATGGAATGCTGAGCATGTTCTAAATGTCTTCCAGGTCAAATCCTGCCTAAGGCACCAAATCACTCAGGGCTGACACTCCCAATGCAGGTCTGCATTGTTTACCGGTAGCCAGGTAGTGTATAAGACACTGCTTGCTACAGGATCCACACTTCGTCTTCTCCATCATGGAGACTGCTGGCGTTTTCCTGATCGTGCTCTTATGCCTGTGTTCAACCAACACCGGCCTGGAGTGGCAATGCATCAACCGCCACTTTGACGACCAGGTCACAGGTAAGGATGATGGAGAGGCTGATGCTTATCATGGTTGGATACTTCACACAACACGACACATAGTGAAAATACTATATGGAGAATCACGCACGTCCTACCAACACGCAGACAGACATGCGTGTCAATCACTCCTCACTGACAAACATAATGCTACCAACACGCACGCACCACTGACAAACATAATGCTACCAACACGCACCACTGACTCATGTCAGGGCGTCTGCCCTGAAATGTTTATTTTGCCCTTTTTTCTCTTCTGATGGAATCATGCACTAACCACTGATGTGTACGTGTCCGTCAGATGGAAAGAGAGAGAGTGTGTGTGTGTGTGTGTGTGTGTGTGTGTGTGTGTGTGTGTGTGTGTGTGTGTGTGTGTGTGTGTGTGTGTGTGTGTGTGACATGGTTTGGAAGGGTATGGGTGTGGCTGGCTGTGTGAGTGTGTGACCTATATTGACAGCCATGCATTTTGATACAAAATACAAATACTGGGTCAAAAAATGTATCTAAATACAAAATACATCTTCCATCCCAGCGAAATACAAATTACAAAACAGTATTTCAAATACGTGTATTTCAAATACTGTGCACAGGCCATGTTTGTCAAAAGGCAGCCTGTGTGTGTGTGTGTGTGTGTGTGTGTGTGTGTGTGTGTGTGTGTGTGTGTGTGTGTGTGTGTGTGTGTGTGTGTGTGTGTGTGTGTGTTCCCAGAGGAATCACTCATGCTTTGTGCGCTGTTCGTTCCATTCTCTACTACCATCCTTCCATTTTCTACTCCCTACCGAGCACACACACACACACACACACACACACACACACACACACACACACACACACACACACACACAGATATGGGCAAAATACATTGAAAATGTATTTAGATACAAAATACAAATACTGGGTCAAAAAATGTATCTAAATACAAAATACAAATACTGGTCTGAGAAATGTATTTGAGATACAAATACGTATTTTGTTTTTTGAAAATACATGAAAATACATTTTCATGAACATTTGTATAATGATAAGTACATTCATAATTGATTGCCAAACATTAAATTAATGACCTGTCAGAATGTCTAATACATTGAAGATTATTAAGAAGAACTTGAAGATGAGCCTTAGTCTCCAACAACTGAAGGCCCGCCCTAATCTGCCTCTCATTTGTGGTTCAATTTGAGTGTGTAAGCTTTGATTGATTGATTGAAATATTTATTAACAGTTTGCAGAATTACAGTACATTTCAAGCAAAAAACAAGACTGTTAACTGTGAGTGGACGACCCAATTAAGCATTACACTTTTTTACAACAGGGTCCACCATGTTCAATTCATCAAAACATTTAGAGACGTACAAATAGACACTTCTATCTAGTTAAAGAACAGCACAGGAATTCATCATAAAGGAAGCAAAACGGGAAAAGAAACATATACACTTTATACAGTGAGGGGGAAAAAGGGGGGGGAGGGGGGATTCAGATTTTACGGGGGCCAGTTTTGAATTGCAGCCGTCCGTAGGTGCCCTTTGAGAGCGGTTTTGAAGGAGTCAAGGGATTCACATTTCTTAATGACTGTTGGTAGGGCGTTCCACATTTTGGTGGCATAGGAGCGAAAATAATTTAGTCCCTTGTTTGTGCCAAATCTGGGTTGTACATGGTTTGTTGCACTCCCTCTGGTGTTGTGGGTGTGGACTTTGTTTACATTAAGGAAGTATTTAGACAGGTACATGGGTATCTTGGTGGTGTATCGAATCTTGTGGACCAGACCCATTGCAAGATGCTGTACTCTGTCGTCGACCCTAAGCCATCCCAGCCTGTCAAAATGGGCAGGGGTGAGGTGGGTTCGGGGGGTGAGGCCAAGTAGGAGCCTGACCAGGGAGGTCTGGACCCTCTTTTTAAGGGCCTTTGAGGTGCTGTGGTACCAAGAGGTGCATGCATAGTGATAAAATGGCCACCAACGTAATCAAAAAAGTCAATCAAAGAACAAGATTCCTTTACAGGATCTCCTCACTGGTCAAATCACCTTGAAGACCTTAACAGGAGCCCTCGTACAAGGTTTCTTTGACTATGCATGCACCTCTTGGTACCACAGCACCTCAAAGGCCCTTAAAACAAGGCTCCAAAACAAACTGGTCAGGCTCCTACTTGGCCTCACCCCCCGAACCCACCTCACCCCTGCCCACTTTGACAGACTGGGATGGCTTAGGGTCGACGACAGAGTACAGCATCTTGCAATGGGTCTGGTCCACAAAATTCGATACACCACCAAGATACCCATGTACCTGTCTAAATACTTCACTAAGATACCCATGTACCTGTCTAAATACTTCCTTAATGTAAACGAAGTCCACACCCACAACACCAGAGGGAGTGCAACAAACCATGTACAACCCAGATTCGGCACAAACAAGGGACTAAATTATTTTCGCTCCTATGCCACCAAAATGTGGAACGCCCTACCAACAGTCATTAAGACATGTGAATCCCTTGACTCCTTCAAAACCGCTCTCAAAGGGCACCTATGGGCGGCTGCAATTCGAAACTGGCCCCCATAAAATCTGAATCCCCCCCCCCTTCCCCCCCCCACTGTATATATAGTTTCTTTTCCCTTTTTGCTTCCTTTATGATGGATTCCTGTTCTGTTCTTTGACTACATTCTATTTGTCTATTTGTACGTCTCTAAATGTTTTGATGAATTGAACATGGTGGACCCTGTTGTAAATAAGTGTAATGATTAATTGGGTCGTCCACTCACAGTTAACAGTCTTTGTATTGAGTTTGTGCTTGAAATGTACTGTCATTCTGCAAACTGTTAATAAATATTTCAATCAATCAATCTGATTGATTAATCAGAAGGCGGAATAGAAGTGACATCACACATTGTGTTGTGTTGTGTGTATGGATGGGTGCGTGTGTTTTGCCCCTACAGTTTAAACCTGAGGCAGTGTAAATGTTTAACATGTGTCCATTTGAGAATAAAATTACATAAAAAAAAAAAATTATGTATTTGAAATACAGAAAAGTATTTAGATACAAAATACATCTCATTTCTTCCATCCCAGCGAAATAAAAATTACAAAATACAAAAGTATTTCAAATACATGTATTTCAAATACTGCCCATCTCTGCACACACACACACACACACACACACACACACACACACACACACACAGAGAGAGCACGGAGGTTGGCCCTAAATTCTCTTGGTTGCATAGGCCAATTAGTGCTCGTATACCCCTGCTGGGATCGCTCCGCTCCTCTGATTTAGCTACAGTGAATGAATGAAAAAGTCAAAGAATTTAAAAATAAGTGCAATATAGAAAACAAAAATAATATTACTATATTAGTATAAACAACAAGAAAGAAAAAAAAACAAGCCACACTGGCCGCAAGTATAATTATTATATCCTCTTCTTTTTTTTATGTTTAAAAAAAAAAAAGTTAACTTTTGTATGTTCAGAAGGGAGTCGGTTGAAGTAACTTTTATAAACCTTCCCCTTTATAGCTTAAAGGGTAAGACCACTTTTTTTGAGGTTTGGGTTGTGTAGTTACTTTGCCATGATGCAACTCCAAATGTGGACAAGAAATAAAACATTTAACTGCTCCAGTGATTAGAAATTGATAATTCAAAATATGCTCCTCATTGACTTACATTGTAGCTAAAACAGCTCTCAAAGTCACTCTTTTAGTACGTAAACAAACACAAACTAAGTTGATTCAGACAATATAGAGCATCACCAAAACTCATGTGGTTTTATTTTTTCATAAAAATGTTAGATTCCTGTTGATTTGTCCATTTTATTGTGAAGAAAACCCGGACTGGATCCGTGGATCCGGATCCAGATCTTCAAATAGTAAAATCAACAGGAATCTAACATTTTTATGAAGAAAATAAAACCACATGAGTTTTGGTGATGCTCTATATTGTCTGAATCAACTTAGTTTGTGTTTGTTTACGTACTAAAAGAGTGACTTTGAGAGCTGTTTTAGCTACAATGTAAGTCAATGAGGAGCATATTTTGAATTATCAATTTCTAATCACTGGAGCAGTATTTTTTTATTTCTTGTCCACATTTGGAGTTGCATCATGGCAAAGTAACTACACGAGTAAGTATGGCCCCTTTTGTGCCCATATATGGAGCTGAGTGATTGCTGATGCAACACACTCCATATTTGGATAGCGGGACAGACACACGGACAGACAGACAGACACACAGACATGATCTGCTAGGTCTCATAGTAAGTGCTCACTGTATTCGCAACAACCCAAACCTCAAAAAAGTGGTCTTACCCTTTAATTTCAGCGTCATCGCTTGACGTCATCCTATACCAACATGGTATAAACTAAAACATTCACAACAGAGAAACCAAGTACATTAAATAATGTAAGTCATTGTATAATATGCTCTATAATGTATTCTATTCTATATATCATATTATGATCAATAAAAAGTATTAATATATTTCATATAATACATACATATGGTATATTATATATATATATATATATATATATATATATATATATATATAAACAATCAATTAAGTACAATTATCTAAATGATAAGTCTGTGTCTTGTAACTCTTCCTCTCTATACCTCTTAATAATGTATTCTTTATATATTTCTTTGAACTGGTTCACACTTGGGCATTGCTTGAGTTCCACATGCAAACTGTTCCATAGTTTTACTCCACAGATTGAAATACAAAATGATGTTAGTGTTGTCCGAGCCACTCTGGTTTTTAAATGTAGTTCCCCCCTTAAATTACAGCCCCCCCCCCCCCTCTATCAGAGAACATCCCCTGAATATTTCCAGGTAGTTGATTATTATTCCTTACTTTGTACATTATCAGGGCAGTTTTAGTTTCTATTATATCCATGAATTTTAAAAGATATGATTTTAAAAATAATATATTAGTGTGATCTCTATATCCCGCATTATGTATAATTCTTATAGCTCGTTTTTGAAGTATAGTTATTGCATTAAGTGGAGTTTTATAAGTATTCCCCCAAACCTCAGTACAGTAGTTTAGGTATAGCAAAACCAGGGAACAGTACAGCATACGTAGTGACTTATAGTTCAAAAGGTGCTTTGCTTTATTTAAAACTGAAATACTTCTAGATAATTTATTATATATATACTTAATATGAGACTTCCAGTTAATTCTATCATCAATTATTACACCAAGACATTTGTTTTCAGAAACTCTCTCAATTTCAACACCATCTACCTGTATATTAACTTGATTATCTATTTTGTAATTACTGAATATCATTATCTGTCCTGGCTTTGCAGGGTTGGAGGGAGAGCATTTCTTTTGTTAGTTTTTGTGTGTTGATTAATTGTGAATTAATGTGAATTGTAATTCACTTCCATTTTGCTGTCGGTACATATCTTGTGAGAGCTCCGTGTGGGAGCTGTTTAACCCATTCTGACCTGAGATCAGATTCATACGAGGTTTCCACTGGACACCAGAGTTGGGTGTAACGAGTAACGGAAAATCTCGTTACTGTAACGACACTACTTTGGTCGGTAGCGAGTAATATAACGACACTACTCCTCCAAAATTGATAATCACACTACAGTTACTGGTCGCTTTAGCGCTGCCGTTACTCGCTACTTAATTGCGTCATGTGGCTGCTTTCAGCAGTGTTGCTTAATTTGGACTTGGAGAATAATGCACACAACGGAGATGAGTTGAACATGAAAAGTAATGGTGCGCTGGAGTCGCGGACTAGAACATGTCAAACTGGTGTCAGATCAGCAGCAGCACAGCACTTTTCGCTACTGTCGTGGACTCGTAGGGTGGCCAGACGTCCGGTTTTAGACCCACCTGTCCTCCTCCCACCTCTGGCCGGACACATCAATGTCCGTTGTTCGATATAGCCTACAGCGCTTGTGTCATAACTGTCATTTACGTCGTCTCGGTATTAAAATCTCCGCAGCAGCACTGCTCTGCTCCACACAGCGAGCCAGTCTCCCACTGTCACAGAGACGGAGCAGACGTTGGGCTGTTGCCATGTCCGCTTTTATAAGCGACTTTGGGCTTGTTTTATAATATCCTATAGTCAGGCTTCTTTTGGGCTTGTTTTCATAGACATGGCTGCTTGTTTCTCTTCCAAAACCTGGCAACACTGCCAGTCGGTTTGTTTGTTGTAGAATGTGTGCTTAATGCAGAGATGAATAAACCAAATATGCCGACATGAAAAACTACATTTAATGAGAATGGAGCAGGGAACTCCACATCATAAAGAAAGGGATCCTAAAGCACTGTGAACATATAGGCTACTGATTTATCTCAGTCTCATTATTTTTATTTGAATATATTTGATTTGATTGATTGAAGAATTGATTAGAAGTTTGCATAGAAAAAGTTTTACAAGGTCAAGAGAACCACTGCACTAGACCGTTTTGGAAAGGCCCATTTTGTTTTATTCCTCCACAACCTGGTAAAAAGCATAAAGAAAGATCTTGTGTCCTTATTAGGATTATAAAGATTTGTTAAGTGGTAAATTATGTGACAATGCGACAGGCAATTTTATGGAGTAACGCAAAAGTAATGTAACGAGTAATGTAACTAGTTACTTTCTCCAGGGAGTAATAAAGTAATGTAAGGCATTACTTTTTTCAAAAGTAATATGTAATATGTAGTGCCTTACTTTTAAGAGTAACGGACCCCAACTCTGCTGGACACGGGTCAGTGACGTGACACCCCAAAAAAAGTGTTTTTTAAAAACCTTTAAATAACAGGAATAAAAATGATTTACTTTTGTTCTACTCACTCTCATCTTTATGGAAACATATTTTGTTTTTAGATATTTTATTGGAATCAGAGTTTATTCAGCATTTTGTTGTACTTGTGCCTAAAATCGTCATATGGTGTGACATGACAATAATTGTTTATAAAATGAAAATGGAGTACACCTTTCTTAAGTTGCTCACTTTATCAAAGTCCTTTATCATAACTAACCTGTAATCCACTATAGTTTTGTGAAAATGTATTAAATCTGTATATTATTTCCGTAATCAACACTCAATGTGAGGCCCATGTTATCGGTCTTTCAATATATTTTGTATTTATTGTGACAAAACTTTCTCTAAAATTACACAAATATTTGTGACTCTTCCTTAGACTATTTGCTATGTAATCCATGAACATTAATGGTTTCATCATTAATAAAGGTATGATTTTTTTCACTATTTGGACCGTCACACCAAATGATTTAGTGTCACACCGTATGATCATATCTTCATTTTTCAAAGCAAACTGTGTTTTAACCTACTTATTAGTGAGTACTGAACTTTACAGATTGATTTAACAATTACTCAGGAAAAACAGCAACAGGAAAATTGCTTTAACATTGAATAACATGGCAATGACTGAATAAAACGAAATTAAACACAATTTATTGTGGATAGTTGCAGATTTTAGGTGAAAATGTTTAAAACAAATGTTTAAATGGACAAAAGAAGCATGGGACTTTGTTATTTATTGTTATATCTGTAGGAAAATACAGTTTGTACCATATGGTGTGACAAAAAACTCATATGGCGTGACAGGAAAACAGTCACACCATTATGATAAAGTGTCACACCATATTACGTTTTCTGCACTTAACATAACATTGAGGCTACTAGCTACACATTAGCATGCTAACAACTAGCTAGCTATAACAATGCAACATAGATTTACATGTAATTATGACCAAAGAATCTAATACCTTTAGCTTTTTTAATGAAAAAGGTGTCACACCCACAGACACTTGGAAGAGTCGCATTGGTCAGCGTTCCAACAAGATCGTATTTCATGAAAAGGTTAAAATGATAATTCACCACAGACACCTGTCATGCTATTGTAATGCAAGTGCTGAACAGCCTTACTTAAGAAGTACCTCTCTATCCCAATGGGTGTCCAAACAATTGCCTGTTGAAATGTCCCAAAATGGTGTCACACAATATGATTTTGGTTTGGGGGACAAAATCTTTTTGATCAGAAATGACTGAAAACATTATGCTTGGACTTTGAAAAGATTAGGCTCACAAATAGACATCTATGTTATATTTATGGAATTTGTAAAATAATTTTAGCATTTTTTTCCTTAGTTTTATTTAAGTTCCTACTTTGAGAAACAAGGCCGGGACAGTCGCACCATATGATTTTTGCTGTGTTTGGTTGAAAATTCTGAAGAAATGAGGAATGAAATGTTTTAATCTTGAGTATGTTCACATGGAGCATAATGTCCTGCACAATATTCAGAAGGTTTTTGACAAATATATGTTTTATTTATACATGAGTGACACTGAGGACAGCCAGGGACACCATGTCACGTCACCCAAGTACACTGGTCTGATTAACCCATTCTGACCTGAGATCAGATTCTAAAAATGTCAGTCGTTCTTAGCAAAAGCATAACATGATGCCAACACCAAAACGGGTTCCCGTTCAGAATAGGTTAAAATTGGAAATGGCAGGAGTAGTCTTCACCAGGCTGGTGCAGCTGGGAGACAGTGTTGTATCTGTCAGGCTGTAGATGGTTGGATGTGTAGATTTTGGTTTTATCCTGTCTAGTATGCCATTTGGAGTTTGGAGTTTGTCTTAATGTTGGTTCATAGTTATCTTAGGTAAATTATGTCTGGTACGTTGGTTACATTGGTTTGGTTAAGTTGGTGTGGCAGGTGTATGGTTTGCGCAGATTATTGCTGATTGTTTAAATGTGTATGTCTCTGTTTGCCTTGTGGGAAACTGGTCACAGGTGTGTCAAAGCTGGCAGCTTTAGATGGTGAAACGTCATGCCACAGTGTGGTAGTTTTATATGCTGGGGGGGGGGAGGATAGTCTCGGCTGGCCTTCCGCCTCTGAGAGGTGGAGCTAAACAAGCTGGTGCTGTTGTGCGTTAGAGCTGACAGGGTTACCTGCCCCTCAGCCACATACTGCCACTGTTAAAACATCAGCAAGCATATAGGTTGTGCTCTATTTTGTATTTGTATTGGTTTGCTGTTTGCATCTAAATTGGGGGGGGGGGGGCGGGGGGTGTAAGTCTGCACAAATGCTTCGGTTTGGTGTGGGAAACATCAGCCAAACAGACTTTGGTCACATTTTCGAAGTAATATGATTTTCTATGCTAAATGATACTTTGGTTATTGGATGAGATAGATTGGATGATGGATGAGTGTCTCGGTCCCTTAAAGGAGAATTCCATACTAATAGGCTTTCTTTGTAGTTGTTACGTCCCCACCAAAGAGGTCCAGGTGTTATTTTGTGCAAAAGCTCCTTATTGGCTGTTTCCCCTACCATAAGCCCTAAATGAATTGCATGGAATTGAATGGGAATTGAATGGGGCTATGGGGTGTTGTGCTAATTCGCTTATTTCCATCGCTCAAAATTATAATTTCTTTGTATATATCCTCTCTTCATAATGTAAATAATATCCCAAGCGGCACACTTTACTACTTCTTTCGATGGTAATAAGCGAACTAGCATAACACCCCATAGCCCCATTCAATTCCCATTCAATGCAATGCAATTCATTGAGGGCTTATGGTAGGGAAAATAGCCAATAAGGAGTTTTTGCACAAAAAAAACACCTGGACCTCTTTGGTGGGGACGTAACAACTACAAAGAAAGGTAAGAAAGATAAGAAAGCATTCTAGCATGGAATTCTCCTTTAAGGGTCCTCGCTTTGTAGGGGGAGGGTGTCACAGCCCCTGTAGTTGGCCTACTAGGGCCTGTGTGTATTACATTTCCTGTAGACCTACTGTATGCATTTGGCTTCCCACAGGTTCTGAGTTGCAGATCAGGTGCATTGGGAGCGCCTGGCCAGTGTTCCCAATATTTAGTTTCATATCTATATCATTACAGTCAGTGGACATTTTATTACTACAGTTATCAACAATGTCTATGATTTCTCTCTCCTCTATTGCTGTAAGAAACATTGAGCAGGGATTCCTTTCTATGATATTATCAGTGTATTCATCAGTTGTCTCAGGATCAGAAATATTTTCAGCCAATTTTGGTCCTACATTTACAAAGAAATTATTAAAACTATTAACTACCTCCTCCATATTGTAATTATTAAAACTATTAACTACCTCCTCCATATTGTAATTATTAAAACTATTAACTACGTCCTCCATATTGTAATTATTAAAACTATTAACTACCTCCTCCATATTGTAATTATTAAAACTATTAACTACCTCCTCCATATTGTAATTATTAGTGCCCTTATCAGAAAAATATTGCGGATACTTTACATTCCCAGAGTCATTTCTAATAATACTATTTAGTATATTCCATATTCCTTTAATATTATTATTATTATTGTTATCTAATAGTTTGCTATAATAATCTTTCCTGCATCCCCTTATAATATTTGTTAACTTATTTTTATATTTTTTATATTTATCTTCTGCCTCTTTAGTTCTTCTTTTAATACATTCTCTATACAAAGTGTTTTTATTTTTGCAGGGAGGGATGTATGAATAGAGCACACACACACACACACACACACACACACACCAAGGGATGCCTGCCCTCGCTCTTTCAGTCCTTCCTTCTCCTCTGCCTTCTTCCCTTCTCTCTTCTCTCCTCCTCCAGCTGCTGTCTTCACTTGCCTGTGTGCGTGTGCTTGTGTGTGTGTGTGTGTGTGTGTGTGCACACGTGTAAGTGCGGATATAGACATTGGACACTATACTGTGTTAGCGGGTGTGTGCGTTGACATTCTATAGGTGTGTGTACAGTGTCAGTGATCATCGTGACTCCTGTACATTTATGGACTGAGACGCAGGTCTTTTTTTTTTAATAAATACCTGGACCACTCGGCCACCCCCCCCCCCCCCCCCAAATGGACTAGATATTCAGGCCACTATATAGCAGACCTATAATGTGCTGATCAGAGCAATGGTCACTCACTGTTATGGCCACTTGAAGTGTTATCGGGTCCCTGACCGGCCCCCTGGTTTGCTTTGGCTATTCTCATGACCCTGAATAGTGTTTTGTACTAAGTCTGATAGGCATTGGAGCAATGGTGTGCCCACATGCTCCCCCTGGTGTGGCTCAGGAGGCAGTGCAGGTCGTCCAATGATCCCTGGATCGGTGGTTTGAATCCCGGCTCCTCCTCCTGTCCACATGTCAAAGTGTCCTTGGGCAAAGACACCGAACCCTGCATTGCCTCCAATGAGTCACTCACTCTCTCTCTCTCTCTCTCTCTCTCTCTCTCTCAGCTGTGTTTTTACGACTCTATGACTGTTTTAACAATACATTTGTGATTCATTTTTCCTGCTCTCTCTCTCTCTCTCTCTCTCTCCCATTTTAACGTGTGCACACAATACATGCATTCCCTCTCACTGCTGGGCATTCTGTATGACTCCCCACAGTGCATTGGTTCTCTCTGTCTGGTCCGTTTGCATGCATGCATGCATGTGTCTGTGTGTGTGTGTGTGTGTGTGTGTGTGCATGTGTGCACGTGCATGTGTCTGCATAGGTCACGTCTACCGTCAGTAATAGGCCCAGTGTGGCCTGTTGAGGCTGGTCATTACAGAGCCAGTGAGAAGTGTGTTAAAATAACTCCAGCCCATGGAGCTGCCTCACGCTCTATATAAACCAGTGCTTCTCAAACACACACACACACACACACACACACACACACACACACACACACACACACACAGAGCCAAGGTCATTCTGGGGTCAAACACCATGTTTGTGTGTGTGTGTGTGTGTGTGTGGGTGCGCGCGCACACGTGTGTGTGTGTGGGTGTGACCTTCACATCATGCTACTTCCCCCATGTCCTCTCCTCTCCACTCCTCTCCTCTCCTCCTCTCCTCTCCTCCCCACCCCCATCCCTCCCTCCCCCTCCCACTTCCTCCTCAGGTCCAAATTGGACCTTGTGGTGAACATGACTGTGTGTGTGTGTGTGTGTGTGTGTGTGTGTGTGTGTGTGTGAGTGTGAGTGAGCATGCGTGTTTTGTGCATGGGCACACTAGAGAGTCTGCTGGTGCAATTAAGCGTGCATGTGTGTGTGTGTGTGTGTGTGTGTGTGTGTGTGTGTGTGTGTGTGTGTGGTTTGGAGGGAGGAGCCCCTTTAGAAGAAGATGTAGAAGCAGTGAGGTTGTGTGTTCTATCTCATAGCCACAGACACACACACACACACACACACACACACACACACACACACACACACACACATGCATGTTCGCTATCCAACCCTGTAGTACTCGACATGCTTTGGAGTGGTTGTCTGTGCAATCTTGGCCAGTAACCTGGCACAAGCCACAGTGTGTGTGTGTGTGTGCGTGAGCGTGCACATGGCACAAGCCACAGTGTGTGTGTGTGCGTGTGAGCGTGCACATGGCACAAGCCAGAGTGTGTGTGTGTGCGCGTGAGCGTGCACATGGCACAAGCCAGAGTGTGTGTGTGAGCGTGCACATGGCACAAGCCACAGTGTGTGTGTGTGCGCGTGTGAGCGTGCACATGGCACAAGCCACAGTGTGTGCTCGCGGGGTCTGAGACCAGAGCCATTGAGTCATTCAAATGCTACTTTAAATGCTTAGTATGACCTTTCACTGCTTCGTCTCAACCATTACTCAATGGCTCTGGACCCCACGGTGGACATTTTGACATTCTTGGAATGTTGCCATTGCTGTTCGAGCAGCCATAAACTAAACAGGTTCATCTCAATGTTCTGGGCATCTTTGTAATGATAGTGTTAGTAAAAAGCAGTTAAAAGAGTAATGTTTGACCTGAGGCAGACTGACATCAGTCACTCTACCGTTCACTGTAGTAGAAGAGGTGCGCCTGGTGACGGTTTAAACCCTGCAGCTATGTCGAGTCCGCCTACAGGAAATACGTAAGCTGCTGAGACCTGTTTCTGACTTCTTTGATGCACTGATGACGTGTTCTGCTGGAATGCTCAGATCTTTTAGCGTATGCAACAGGATGCTGCAAATGGCTGGTGAGGAAGACGCGGGCTCCGTCGTGGGGAGCTCACATGGAGTGGATGGTTTAGGTGCATACAGCGATGAAGCTGTACACCATAATGGTGTGTTCTAGACAGGGGGGCAGTCCGACAGATATTTTGTGAAGCCACTAAGGAAATGAAAGTTCATATAATGGCCTGTTGTGGCGCTATCACTGGACCCAGAAAAACCCATAGCCCCATAGAAGTCCATGTATTTGGGCCCAACTTCACCTGGACTGTATTACCTTAATAAACATGGTCATGAATACTTTCTGCTTCCAGTCACTAGTTTAAAGTCTCATTTCTAATGTCATGATATTCTTTTTGGAAAATTATGGTCCCATTTATAAAAAAAATGACCATAAAGTCGCGCATGTTCTGAGGGGCGTGGCTACCGTTACAGTCTATGAACGGGATCCCCCACCCACTCGAGTCAAAATAAAAACCAACGAAGAAGAAGGGGGGAAGTCCCGCCTCGTTGTCTGGGCCAGCCAATGGGCCAGCTGGCCTGAGCTGGGCCAAAACGGATCTAGAAAGATGGCGACTTCCATTGCAAGGACTGACAGGCTTCATTTTACGTTCACGTTAGACCCGCGGAACGCTTTGTCCATATTTTTTACAGTCTATGGTTCTAGATAGATTTTCATTTAATCATGAATTGGAACATTCCAATGTGTTTTAATGAGTAAAATACATGAAATCGACTTGACTGAAATTGTCAAAAGTTAAGTTATAACTCCTTTTCACATAGCCACCATCTTGGAAATGCAAATTAGGGTACCAGACACACCCCATTGTAATGATAAGTATTCCAACATGTTTGTAATGGTCAAAATAACTCAATACATATAGACACCGCATTTGTAGCTCATCTGGTTCAAATGTTAGAGCCAAGACTGTTTTAGGTGGCAGCCCAATTGGATTTGTCCGCCATGGCGACCCCCGAAGGTCACAGGCTCGGGCGCTCTAGCTTAATCATTAGAGCATGCCCTGGGCTACATCCTTAATCATTAGAGCATGCCCTGGGCTACATCCTTAATCATTAGAGCATGCCCTGGGCTACATCCTTAGTCATTAGAGCATGCCCTGGGCTACATCCTTAATCATTAGAGCATGCACTGGGCTACATCCTTAATCATTAGAGCATGCCCTGGGCTACATCCTTAATCATTAGAGCATGCCCTGGGCTACATCCTTAATCATTAGAGCATGCCCTGGGCTACATCCTTAATCATTAGAGCATGCCCTGGGCTACATCCTTAATCATTAGAGCATGCCCTGGGCTACATCCGGGCCAAATTTGGTCCCTTTAATATTGATTGGCATGGAGATATCCGTAAGGCCCGGGACTATTGCTGAAATGTCAGATGCTGTGACAGTTTGTGGTACTTTAATTAATGTTGCATACAATATGTTGAAATAACTCTGACCTTTATTGCGTTTTTGTTAGTTAGTTTGCATTATTCCAAATTAGGGGGGCGTGGTAACATTTTGATAGACCAGCCATTTTGGGCCAAGGTGCACTGCTTTTCTTCTACCCATCATTACAAAGTAGGTTGTGAAATTTTTAATGTATGAAACATAAGCTTTTGGCTCAATTTACTATGTATGTTTCAGTGTGCTGGGTGCCAATAATGTTAGTTGAAGCGTTTTTTTTTTTTCTCTTTCAATGATCTTTATTTGGTTTTTCAGTTATTTGACATAGATCACATTGACGTACATAAAACATAAACAAAACAAAAACAAAACAAAACAAAATCAACAACAACATGCCAGCAAATAATACAGAAAAGTAGTCAGGTATACTCTATCATACAGTCGGTACTTCATATATATACATATACATACCCATATTCACATATATATGTATCCCTGCATACCCATACATACACATACTCATATATATATACACATACTCGTATAACTTCTTCTCATACTGTTACACCCATACATATTACTCTTTTCCATTCCTCTTTTAAAAATCTTGCAATGGGTGACCAATCTCTGACGAAGTCAGTAAGATTGCCTCTTAATACATATGATAATCTCTCCATTGGCAATATCGACATGAGTTTTTCATCTAACCATTTTTGTAGAATTGTGAGCCGTGCGACATAAAGGGCTATTCGTAAAATGTATCTATATCTTAAGTCATAATCAAAGTCTAATCCCAGTACCAAGTTCACTGGGTTTAGCTGTATCTTGATCTCAAAGATCTCAAATTCTCCCTTTGAACACTTTGCCAAAATGTTTTGATTTTATGGCATGACCACATTAAATGGCTATATGTACCAGTATTATTTTTACATTTAAAGCACTGCCCAGAACATGTTGGATCATATTTACTGCGTATAGCTGGAGTTACATGTAACCTGTGAATGATCTTGTACTGTGTCTCATGAGTTCTGTTAGAGCATGTCATTTGTTTTTCATTTAGCAAGATTCTTTTCCACTTTTTAGAATCAATTTGGTGCCCAAAATCCTCTGCCCAAAATGTTTTACTGCTTATATTTGGGCTTTTAGTGAACATTTGAGAATATATATAGCTTATCACCGTCTTCTTTAAGGAAGAGGCTTTCATTAATATTTGTTCCAGGTTGTTTTCCCTCGCCTCTCTTTTGTATTGATTGAATATAACTGCTGACTTGTAGATACCTGAAAAATTGTACTTGAGGCAAATTAAATTCATTTCTAATTTGGGCAAAGGATTTTAAGGTTCCACCCAGAAAGAGATCTTGGTATTTTTAAAATACCAGCCTCTTTCCAGGCTCTGAACCCAACATCTGAACATGATTGAGCAAAGTCAGGATTACAAAAAACTGGGGCAAGAACAGAGTATGTATTAGTAATACCAAAATGTTTACGTATTTGATTCCAAGATTTCAAGGTATTTCTCACAATAAAGTTTTCTCTTATCCCATGGAGTGAAATAGCTCCGTTTATAAATGGCAACTCAGAAAGAGCGGACAAACATCCAACACCCTCCAAGTCAAGAAAAGATGAATTTGTATCTTTTTTTTTTACCCACTCTGCTATATATCTAATTTGTGATGCCCAGTGGTAATACATTATGTTTGGGAGCGCTAATCCCCATTCTATCTCTGGTACCTGAGATACCTGAGTACCTGTTTATTTATTTTTAACCAATTTGCTACATTTCATGATCTAGATTAACGTATGAGTAAACTAAGGCACCAGTACTTGTTTCAGATGTTAGGTATATGTATTTATGACATAAATATGTTGTGTTGCCAAAATCTGGCATCCGTTATCAATATAACACATTTTACAAGCAAAAACAGCAGCAGAAGATTTTCATTTTTTGTTTATATACTTTTATATACATTTCTGGCCTGTGACAAAATACTGCAGGATATTATGAGTAGAACTTTTAACCCAAAGTCCAGAAGGGTATTATCTATGAAAAAATGCATTGAATGAGTAGTGCCCATGACGCGGGAACGAAACTCATTTTCTAGGCACTTTTTCTGGGGTCCAACACGGCCTACAAATTAAATCCGAAATGTGGATGGCAGAAAATCCACCAAGGACTTAGAATCCGACTTATGGTTTATAGGAACCGGACCACTGTTAACCCATTCTGAACGGGAACCCATTTTGGTGTTGGCATCATGTTATGCTTTAGCTATTGAAAAATAGCAGATCTACAAGCTCATAGCGCGCCACCGAGTGGCGCGCTACGAGCTTGCAGGTCTGCTATTTTTGAAAAATCGAAGAACGACTGACATTTTTAGAATCTGATCTCAGGTCAGAATGGGTTAATCAGACCAGTGTGTGTCCAGTGGAAACCTCGTATGAATCTGATCTCAGGTCAGAATGGGTTAAAAGCTTCCATAGGCCTCAACCATTATATAGACGGAGTAGGACCTGGGATATGGCGCCACCTATCGTCCACGTCCGTATATATACAGACTTAAGAGTAAGCACGTGCCCACACGCACACAAACACACACACACACACACACACACACACACACACACACACACACACACATAGCAGTAGTGCATGAATGTTAGACACAGTGTAAGCATGTGGAATACATGCGCAGACACACACCACACATTCTAACACACACACACACACACATGCTGCCGTTTCCCTCGTGCATGTGTGCCTATTGTCTGGAGAACAAAGCACACGGCCTGTAATTAGTTGTGGAGAACAACGCTGTGGTCACATGACCCACATACACCTTTTACTACACAAAATTGTGTAGTAAAAGGTGTATGTGGGTCATGTAATTGATAATTGATTGATTTCATAGATTTACACACATTAGGCCTCAATATGGTATATAATAAAAAAAAAGACAAATTGACACAAAGTAGCCCTGCGGACCCCCATTTGAAAAGATATGCCAGGGACCCCCATGAGGGGAGATTTTTACGGCTCTTGCAGATATTCTCAACCCGTTTCATTTCAGTCATAGTTTCATTTCGTCATAGTTTTTCCTCTTAGTTTTCTGTCTGAATTGGTTGGTCCATTTTGTTGTCAGTACATATCTTGTGAGAGCTCCGTGTGGGAGCTGTTTAAAATGGGAAATGGCAGGAGTAGTCTTCACCAGGCTGGTGCAGCTGGGAGACAGTGTTGTATCTGTCAGGCTGTAGATGGTTGGAGGTAGCCGGAATGGCTGGGAGGCAGTGTTCGTTTCCCCTGTCCTTCTGACATATGGGTCGGTTGGGGAGGGGGGTTTGCTCAAGGGCAATGCTGGATGGATAGGTGTGGTGAACTGGGAGGAGCCTCCACCCTCTGTTTCGTTCAGGTTGGCCTTATTAAAGGGAACTGAATGACTGCATTTTGTATGTTGGATCAGAAAATGTATTATGTTGGACAACGTGAACTGTGTTTTGTCCTTTTCAAATCTGGCCTGTTTCTGTCTTGCATCTACCTTTTATCCTTGTTCCTCTATTCTTAAATGCTTCAAGAATACCGGTAATCTTAGTTGCTGATAGAAGGCCTGGTGTGCTGGGTGCAGATTGAATTGGTTGGGCTGAAATTAATTTTGGAGTTTGTCTTAATGTTGGTTCATAGTTATCTTAGGTAAGTTATGTCTGGTACGTTGGTTACATTGGTTTGGTTAAGTTGGTTTGGCAGGTGTATGGTTTGCGCAGATTATTGCTGATTGTTAAAATGTGTAATGTCTCTGTTTGCCTTGTGGTAAACTGGTCACAGGTGTGTCAAAGCTGGCAGCTTTAGATGGTGAAACGTCATGCCACAGTGTGGTAGTTTTATATGCTGGGGGGGGGGGACGATAGTCTCGGCTGGCCTTCCGCCTCTGAGAGGTGGAGCTAAACAAGCTGGTGCTGTTGTGCGTTAGAGCTGACAGGGTTACCTGCCCCTCAGCCACATACTGCCACTGTTAAAACATCAGCAAGCATATAGGTTGTGCTCTATTTTGTATTTGTATTGGTTTGCTGTTTGCATCTAAATTGGGGGGGGGGGGGGGGTAAGTCTGCACAAATGCTTCGGATTGGTGTGGGAAACATCAGCCAAACAGACTTTGGTCACATTTTCGAAGTAATATGATTTTCTATGCTAAATGATACTTTGGTTATTGGATGAGATAGATTGGATGATGGATGAGTGTCTCGGTCCCTTAAAGGAGAATTCCATACTAATAGGCTTTCTTACCTTTCTTTGTAGTTGTTACGTCCCCTCCAAAGAGGTCCAGGTGTTATTTTGTGCAAAAGCTCCTTATTGGCTGTTTCCCCTACCATAAGCCCTAAATGAATTGCATTGAATTGAATTGAATGGGAATTGAATGGGGCTATGGGGTGTTGTGCTAATTCGCTTATTTCCATCGCTCAAAATTATAATTTCTTTGTATATATCCTCTCTTCATAATGTAAATAATATCCCAAGCGGCACACTTTACTACTTCTTTCGATGGTAATAAGCGAACCAGCATAACACCCCATAGCCCCATTCAATTCCCATTCAATGCAATGCAATTCATTGAGGGCTTATGGTAGGGAAAATAGCCAATAAGGAGTTTTTGCACAAAAAAAACACCTGGACCTCTTTGGTGGGGACGTAACAACTACAAAGAAAGGTAAGAAAGATAAGAAAGCATTCTAGCATGGAATTCTCCTTTAAGGGTCCTCGCTTTGTAGGGGGAGGGTGTCACAGCCCCTGTAGTTGGCCTACTAGGGCCTGTGTGTATTACATTTCCTGTAGACCTACTGTATGCATTTGGCTTCCCACAGGTTCTGAGTTGCAGATCAGGTGCATTGGGAGCACCTGGCCAGTGTTCCCAATATTTAGTTTCATATCTATATCATTACAGTCAGTGGACATTGTATTACTACAGTTATCAACAATGTATATGATTTCTCTCTCCTCTATTGCTGTAAGAAACATTGAGCAGGGATTCCTTTCTATGATATTATCAGTGTATTCATCAGATGTCTCAGGATCAGAAATATTTTTCCAATACATTTTTGCCAATTTTGGTCCTACATTTACAAAGAAATTATTAAAACTATTAACTACCTCCTCCATATTGTAATTATTAAAACTATTAACTACCTCCTCCATATTGTAATTATTAAAACTATTAACTACGTCCTCCATATTGTAATTATTAAAACTATTAACTACCTCCTCCATATTGTAATTATTAAAACTATTAACTACCTCCTCCATATTGTAATTATTAGTGCCCTTATCAGAAAAATATTGCGGATACTTTACATTCCCAGAGTCATTTCTAATAATACTATTTAGTATATTCCATATTCCTTTAATATTATTATTATTATTGTTATCTAATAGTTTGCTATAATAATCTTTCCTGCATCCCCTTATAATATTTGTTAACTTATTTTTATATTTTTTATATTTATCTTCTGCCTCTTTAGTTCTTTTAATACATTCACTATACAAAGTGTTTTTATTTTTGCAGGGAGGGATGTATGAATAGAGCACACACACACACACACACACACACCAAGGGATGCCTGCCCTCGCTCTTTCAGTCCTTCCTTCTCCTCTGCCTTCTTCCCTTCTCTCTTCTCTCCTCCTCCAGCTGCTGTCTTCACTTGCCTGTGTGCGCGCGTGTGTGTGTGTGTGTGCGTGTGCGTGTGCGTGTGTGTGTGTGCGTGTGTGTGTGCACGTGTAAGTGCGCATATAGACATTGGACACTATACTGTGTTAGCGGGTGTGTGCGTTGACATTCTATAGGTGTGTGTACAGTGTCAGTGATCATCGTGACTCCTGTACATTTATGGACTGAGACGCAGGTCTTTTTTTTTATTATAAATACCTGGACCACTCGGCCACCCCCCCCCCCCCCAATTGGACTAGATATTCAGGCCACTATATAGCAGACCTATAATGTGCTGATCAGAGCAATGGTCACTCACTGTTATGGCCACTTGAAGTGTTATCGGGTCCCTGACCGGCCCCCTGGTTTGCTTTGGCTATCCTCATGACCCTGAATAGTGTTTTGTACTAAGGCCCTCATTTATCAATCGAGTGTAAAATCTGCCACAGATTCGAGTGCAGGTGTCGTAGTACACCCACGTCGCCACGGCATTTATAAAGTGATCGCAAACAGCTGATCCTTCCTTAATTTCGTTCTGACGTTAATAAATGTGACGGCTGAAATCAAGCCTCGCCCTCGTTTTTGCGACCTGAAAACGGCAATACGTTTCCTGAAACCATGGTAACATGAAAAAATAGGTTTCTCCCGTGCCTTGCTGCGCCTCACCCCCCTCTCTCATACACACGCACAGACGCACAGCACGCACACGCAACTTGCAAGCTGCCCAACTAACTGGTGTGTTGTTAAATAAATAAAGAACGAACACCTGCATGAATTAAATAAAGTTGTAGGCCTACCCTGTCTGTTTCTCCTCTCGCTTCCCTTATTGCTGCCCACCTCCCGGTCCTCACCCCCCGCACGCCACGCACGCACATATCGCAATTTGCAAGCAACTTTCACTGTGTGTTGTTAGTTGTATATTAAATTATTAAAGTATTTTTAATTTAATATACAACAAGATATATTAGTGAACGAAAACCTGAACCTGAACCATAATTAAATAACAAATAGGCACACACACGAACGGTGACACGCTGCTGTTTTGCAGGTGCTCCTCCTGTCCTGTCTGTCTGTCTCTCTCTATCACTGTGGTCCGTCCGTGACCAACTGCATGCACGTTCGACAGTCTATTTAGATTGCCTCGCAGTCGCTGCAGTGGCTGCAGGACTGTCAACTGTCAATTATATTAATGTGCAGCCAAAATATATGGTACTGGTGGTGGTGGGCTGACTGGCTGGGTTAGCCTATACCTATCGCCGATGCGGTTCCCATGCACTTGCGCTGGGCTGGCACGGCACATTTGACATTCCAGTGACACGTCAGGTTTATTAAACGAGGAGGAGATTGCATATACCGTAACTCCAGAAAGACAAGTGCTGTTGGCCTGCTGTAGTAGATTACAGTATATAGGCTACCCATGCATGTTGGGACTCTCCGCAGCTGCATTGCAACTTGCTACTTTCCAACGTCATGGAAATATTCCAGCACAGACAGCCCAAATCCGCATGTATGCGCTCATGCAAAACACTGTTTAAATGGCTTAAATCAAGCACGATTTTAATTGTAAAGTTGGAAAGCTCCTACAAATTTCATATGACACAAAGACACATCTTGTAGGTCTATTCCTTTTTCTTTTTCTTTTTCTTTTTTTTTTTTTACATGTGTAGCCATACAGTTTTATATTAACATTTTAGGAGTGAATACATATGTTTCATGCCTTTGGCAGCCTCTCAGCTGGTCAAACAATGCTGCCGTTCTACGACAGAAAAACAAGCGTAAGCAAGCTCACGAGCAGACGTGGGATTTGAACGTTGTCAAGTTCAATTTCAAGCTTTGCCGGAAATGGTAAATGTCGAAAATGTCGGCAATTTCGGCGTGCACCCATATTTTGGCGTACGCACGGTTGATAAATGAGGGCCTAAGTCTGATAGGCATTGGAGCAATGGTGTGCCCACATGCTCCCCCTGGTGTGGCTCAGGAGGCAGTGCAGGTCGTCCAATGATCCCTGGATCGGTGGTTTGAATCCCGGCTCCTCCTCCTGTCCACATGTCAAAGTGTCCTTGGGCAAAGACACCGAACCCTGCATGCATTGCCTCCAATGAGTCACTCTCTCTCTCTCTCTCTCTCTCTCTCTCTCTCCATTAGCTGTGTTTTTACGACTCTATGACTGTTTTAACAATACATTTGTGATTCATTTTTCCTGCTCACTGCTGGGCATTCTGTATGACTCCCCACAGTGCATTGGTTCTCTCTGGGCGCTTCTACACCTGAGCGGAAAAAGATTGTCGGCACCGACGTCTCGGCGGTTTTTAGACAGCTGGTGGATGGAGAAAAAGCTCCACGTCCGCCGACGACTTGCGCGCAACGGCCAGCCCACAGCTGACGCTCTCCTCTGCGGCAGAGACAGCTGCCGACAAGCGTGTGTCACCCAGCAGTGATAGGCACTAGCCAATGGAACAGATGCAGCCGCAGCCCATCCACTGGGCGGGTATTCACTTGTAGTTTTCTTCTTTCACGGAGTCAAACGCCCCCTGGGCAGTGGGCACCTCGAAGTAACATTCTGTCCACTCCAAATTGTTAACAAAACATTGAAAAATCGTCTGAAGAAATGTAAAGCAGTGGTTCTCATGTTTGCTTCAGATCACCCCTGTAATCTTTTCATCCATGGCACCCTTGGCTGAATTACATTGTCATTTACTGTAACCCTGATCCATGATGACATTGAAAATAACTTTATATTTATAAAATAGCGCATTCTCTTCAGCCTCCACAGCCCTTCTCATCATCAGTAACCTCATTCTCCGTGGTGTAGTGGTTAGGATTCTGCGCTCTCACCGCCGCGGCCCGGGTTCGATTCCCGGTCAGGGAACACTGTTTTATGATGAATTCCTGTTCTGTTCTTTAACTATATAGAAGTGTCTATTTGTACGTCTCTAAATGTTTTGAACCATGGACCCTGTTGTAAACAAGTGTAATGCTTAATTGGGTCGTTCACTCACAGTTAACAGTATTTGTATTGAGTTTGTGCTTAAAATGTATTGTAATTCTGCAAACTGTTAATAAATATTTCAATCAATAAATCAATAAATCAAAAATATCCTTCTCCTTCTCACCGCCGGGTGACACACTTCATTTTTATGCTTGTCGGCAGCTTACATCTGACTCCGGAGAGCATCAGATGTAAACTGGCCGTCGCGCAAGTCGTCGGAAAACAAAACTATTGTAGCCTCGGCAGGGAGGCGAACCCGGGTTGCCAATTCCAAAGGCACGTACGTTAACCAGTCTACTAGAGAGTCATAACTTGACAGCCTTGTAGCAACGCAGCACCATATAGCCTACACTAGAATGCGCCTTTGTCAACATCTTGTCACTCACTCACTTGTCACTCTCACGCCCAATTCGCCAACCAAGAAATAGAAGACTACATGCCATTGAATAGGCTTCCGGGTGCGTCCCCTCTCGGGACCGCCCACTTTCCGCAGAGTAGAGCGGAGACGTCTGCTGCCTACGATTTCTTTAGGCTATGGTGTGTCTGCAGTGTCTGTATGACTCCCCACAGTGCATTGGTTCTCTCTGTCTGGTCCGTTTGCATGCATGCATGCATGTGTCTGTGTGTGTGTGTGTGTGCAGGGGCGTCTGGGAGAAATGCGAGGCCCTGTGCGAGATTTCTGTGCGAGGCCCTGCGCTCGCAGCAAAAGTAATACCTATACCTATAGCATATACCTATTGCATATAACGGCCCATGGGCCGTTATATGTATAGGTATGTATACCTATACATATAACGGCCCATGGGCCGTTATATGCAAACTTAATCAGCCTCAGCCCTCATTTATATTATTATATGCGTGTTCACCATGTTGAGTTTGCAGATCATCCATTTTCGGTGCGCGGCGGGGCGTGCAGCCAGGTCCTCACAAGTATAGTAGCCTACTATAAAACACCTCGGCGCAACAAGTCCGCAACAAAAAGGTTGATATTTAAATCGTGTTATTCTCGGTCAATCTTTAACCGATTGTTCTAATTCCAAATGGCCTATAATCTGTGAAGTGTAAATTTTCATTGGGTGAAAATCTACCGGTACATAGGCCTACAGTTTATAATGAAATCATGTATTTGTCCGCTGCTTCCCCATGCTCAATCAGAACATGTCGTGGTTACACCTGTGTGTTGATACGCTCCCTCTTACAATTAAATCAAAATGCATTGCCTGCAATGTTTATTGTTTACCATACTAAAAAAGGATTACTGCATGGAACTGTATGTAACCAAATGATGGCCGGTGCAAAAAGCCGGCCGGTGTGCAAAGAAATTCACGCAGACTGAGCGGCTGAGCCTATAGAAGAGTATAGAATAGAGGAGCCTGGGGCTGGGAGGGAGGCACTCAAATCTGTCATGTGAAATATCTGAGATGGAAAGTGTTTATTTTTATTTATAAAAAAAAAAAAAAAAAAAAAACGCTGCCATGCGCGAGGCCTCACATGCGCGAGGCCTAGTGCGACGGCACCATTCGATCTACCCTAAAAGCGGCCCTGTGTGTGTGTGTGCATGTGTGCACGTGCATGTGTCTGCATAGGTCACGTCTACCGTCAGTAATAGGCCCAGTGTGGCCTGTTGAGGCTGGACATTACAGAGCCAGTGAGAAGTGTGTTAAAATAACTCCAGCCCATGGAGCTGCCTCACGCTCTATATAAACCAGTGCTTCTCAAACATGTTCATGTCAATTAAGGACCCCCAACGTTGTATGTATTTGGCCCCCCTTTTTGTCTACCAGTTGATCACAAAGGCTGTGCAAGTATAGACCACAAGACCAACCCCTCTGATAGGTCTGTTAGACCACATGATCAACCCCTTTGGAACCCCCTGGTGCGTTTGTTTATAAATCATGTTGTGATTATTCACGTCTGGGGTCAAACACCATGTGTGGTGTGTGTGTGTGTGTGTGTGTGTGTGTGCACACACGTGTGTGTGTGGGTGTGACCTTCACATCATGCTACTTCCCCCATCCTCTCCTCTCCTCCCCCTCCCACTTCCTCCTCAGGTCCAAATTGGACCTTGTGGTGAACATGACTGTGTGTGTGTGTGTGTGTGTGTGTGTGTGTGTGTGTGTGTGTGTGTGAGTGTGAGTGAGCATGCGTGTTTTGTGCATGGGCACACTAGAGAGTCTGCTGGTGCAATTAAGCGTGCGTGTGTGTGTGTGTGTGTGTGTGTGTGTGTGTGTGTGGTTTGGAGGGAGGAGCCCCTTTAGAAGAAGATGTAGAAGCAGTGAGGTTGTGTGTTCTATCTCATAGCCACAGACACACACACACACACACACACACACACACACATGCATGTTCGCTATCCAACCCTGTAGTACTCGACATGCTTTGGAGTGGTTGTCTGTGCAATCTTGGCCAGTAACCTGGCACAAGCCACAGTGTGTGTGTGCGCGTGTGAGCGTGCACATGGCACAAGCCAGAATGTGTGTGTGTGTGTGCGTGTGAGCGTGCACATGGCACAAGCCAGAGTGTCACTGCAGACACACCATAGCCTAAAGAAATCGTAGGCGCAGACGTCTCCGCTCTACTCTGCGGAAAGTGGGCGGTCCCGAGAGGGGACGCACCCGGAAGCCTATTCAATGGCATGTAGTCTTCTATTTCTTGGTTGGTGAAGTGGGCGTGAGAGTGACAAGTGAGTGAGTGACAAGATGTTGACACAAAGGCGCATTCTAGTGTAGGCTATATGCTGCTGCGTTGCAACATGGCTGTGAAGTTATGACTCTCTAGTCGAGTGGTTAATGTATGTGCCTTTGGAATTGGCAACCCGGGTTCGCCTCCCTGCCGAGGCTACAATAGTTTTGTTTTCCGACGACTTGCGCGACGGCCAGTTTACATCTGATGCTCTCCTCCGCATCAGATGTAAGCTGCCGACAAGCATAAAAATGAAGTGTGTCACCCGGCGGTGAGAAGGAGAAGGATATTTTTGATTTATTGATTTAAATATTTATTAACAGTTTGCAGAATTACAATACATTTCAAGCACAAACTCAATACAAATACTGTTAACTGTGAGTGAACGACCCAATTAAGCATTACACTTGTTTACAACAGGGTCCATGGTTCAAAACATTTAGAGACGTACAAATAGACACTTCTATATAGTTAAAGAACAGAACAGGAATTCATCATAAAACAGTGTTCCCTGACCGGGAATCGAACCCGGGCCGCGGCGGTGAGAGCGCAGAATCCTAACCACTACACCACGGAGAATGAGGTTATTGATGATGAGAAGGGCTGTGGAGGCTGAAGAGAATGCGCTATTTTATAAATATAAAGTTCTTTTCAATGTCATCATGGATCAGGGTTACAGTAAATGACAATGTAATTCAGCCAAGGGTGCCATGGATGAAAAGATTACAGGGGTGATCTGAAGCAAACATGAGAACCACTGCTTTACATTTCTTCAGACGATTTTTCAATGTTTTGTTAACAATTTGGAGTGGACAGAATGTTACTTCGAGGTGCCCACTGCCCAGGGGGCGTTTGACTCCGTGAAAGAAGAAAACTACAAGTGAATACCCGCCCAGTGGATGGGCTGCGGCTGCATCTGTTCCATTGGCTAGTGCCTATCACTGCTGGGTGACACACGCTTGTCGGCAGCTGTCTCTGCCGCAGAGGAGAGCGTCAGCTGTGGGCTGGCCGTTGCGCGCAAGTCGTCGGCGGACGTGGAGCTTTTTCTCCATCCACCAGCTGTCTAAAAACCGCCGAGACGTCGGTGCCGACAATCTTTTTCCGCTCAGGTGTAGAAGCGCCCTGTGTGTGTGTGCGTGTGAGCGTGCACATGGCACAAGCCAGAGTGTGTGTGTGTGCGTGTGAGCGTGCACATGGCACAAGCCAGTGTGTGTGTGTGCGCGTGAGCGTGCACATGGCACAAGCCACAGTGTGTGTGTGTGCGTGTGAGCATGCACATGGCACAAGCCACAGTGTGTGTGTGCGTGTGAGCGTGCACATGGCACAAGCCACAGTGTGTGTGTGTGCGCGTGAGCACACACACTGTGGCTTGTGGACCCTCAGATTGATATTGTATTTGGCCGCGGCAGACCTCCGATCTGAAAGGGTTAAAAGTCTTTGTGCCTGCAGCTATATATATATATATATATATATAGGGAGAACCCAGAAGAGATGATTTATGTTTTTAAGACATTGAAAAATATTTTCAAACAATGGCAGATGTACAACAATGCAGTTTCGGCAGCTATCTTTGAATATAGCCAACATAGCCTATGAATGGATATCGTGGTTGAAATGATTTGGTTGTAAAACCAGATGAGCTACACATGCAAACTTTGTGTCTGTCATGTTTTTGGACCATTTATACACCTTGACACCCTGGGCAATACAGTTAGAATCATGCTTTTTTTAACTTCTTCAATGTCTTCAAAACTATCCAGTTACAGCTGCTTGCAGAAGCTTGTGTTGATGGGGGGGGGGGGGAGGGGGCATGGTTTGGTGGCATGGATCTAAGATGTAAGAATCTCTGGGGCAGACTGCAGTATGTGAGACTGCAGGGTTGTCTGTTCAGAGGTGCTGGTGTACATCACAGGCGCTCCCCAAGGTCACCTTTCCTGCTCACACTATAGACGAATTCAGAAACGGGTCTCATGGTCGCAGCTTACATCGAGATTAACCCGTTTAGTTTATGGCTGCTCCAGCAGTAGTGGCAACATTCCAAAAAACAAAAGAAACGGAATGTCAAAATATCCACCGCGGGGTCTGAGACCAGAGCCATTGAGTCATTCAAATGCTACTTTAAATGCTTAGTATGACCTTTCACTGCTTCGTCTCAACCATTACTCAATGGCTCTGGACCCCACGGTGGACATTTTGACATTCTTGGAATGTTGCCATTGCTGTTCGAGCAGCCATAAACTAAACAGGTTCATCTCAATGTTCTGGGCATCTTTGTAATGATAGTGTTAGTAAAAAGCAATTAAAAGAGTAATGTTTGACCTGAGGCAGACTGACATCAGTCACTCTACCGTTCACTGTAGTAGAAGAGGTGCGCCTGGTGAGGGTTTAAACCCTGCAGCTATGTCGAGTCCGCCTACAGGAAATACATAAGCTGCTGAGACCTGTTTCTGACTGCTTTGATGCACTGATGACGTGTTCTGCTGGAATGCTCAGATCTTTTAGCGTATGCAACAGGATGCTGCAAATGGCTGGTGAGGAAGACGGCGGCGGTGGCTCAGGGGTAGAGTGCCTGGATGGGAACCGCAAGGTTGCCAGTTCGAACCCAGGCTCCCCCAGAGTTACTGTCGAAGTGTCCTTGAGCAAGACACTGAACCCCTAATTGCTCCCGATGTGCTAGTTGGTGCCTTGCATGGTTTCCGCTGCCATCGGTGTATGAATGGGTGAATGTAATGCACAATCTATGTAAAGCGCCTTGGATGATGATTAAAGTTTCTTTATTAGGAAAAAGACCCCTTGAGATGTATCATCTCGTTTTCGAGGGGCTCCCAACAGTTACATGTCACAACTTTTTTGTACATGTAAACAGTAAAACAAAACAAATTACATACACCTAACATGGACACAAAACACAAAACATTAAACATTGAAACCTTGAAAACCTTACAACCTCATTACGGCTTTGAATCCCATAATATAATGTAGCATATGAAGATTCTATGTCCTATACAGTGAGTGCAAAAAATATAATTAAATAATGATAATAGTAATACAAAATTAAAAAAATTATAATAAAATAACGGAATAAACATGGTGATATAATGGCATATTTACTGAAAGCAAGAACATAAGACTTTGAAGTATGAAGACAATGCACTTTTGAAAACTGGGAATGATGAGATGGATCTAATGTTATTTGGTAAGGTATTCCAGTCTGACGGGGCTTTAAAGGAAAAGGCATATTTACCAAATTCAATACTGACCAAAGGAACATTAAAATAAACCTGAGTGGAGTGTCTGGTACGTTGTGTTGAAGGGATAGAAGTTAAATAACGTTTGAGGTAAATAGGATAATTGAAATAGATACATTTAAAAACCAGTTGAAGCCAGTGCATGTGTCTTCTTATATGTAAAGGTGTCCATTGAAGTCTTTCATACATTATGCAATGGTGTGTGAGAAAAGGACAGCCAAGGACAAATCGACAGAGTCTATTGTATGCAGTGTTAAGCGGCACAAGATCTGATTTTGAGGCATTTTGGTAAACCACATCACAATAGTCAAATAGTGGAAGTACTAATTGCAAAGCCAGTTTCTTACGTACACTGAGTGAAAAGCAGTTTCTGGATCTATATAAAGCATTTATTCCGAAGTTAACCTTTTTTAACACATGGTTAATGTGAGATTTGAAAGCAAGTTCTGGGTCCAACCATACGCCTAAATATTTAATGTTGTCAGCTTTTTGCAAAGTCGTGCCATCATTACTGGTTATAGTAAGGGAATCTGTTATGGATTTGAGTTTAGGACTAGTACCAAAGATCATAATAAAAGATTTTGACTTATTGAGCAGTAATTTATTATGTAGGAGCCAATTTTGTAATATGTTATAGTCGTATTGAAGAGAAGTTTGGATTTGTGCTAAATCAGAGTTAGATGTGTAGATGACCGTATCATCGGCATATAGCTGGGAGCAACAATGTCTAAAAATTGATGGCAGATTGTTCACATAAATAGAAAAAAGAAGGGGTCCTAAAGTTGACCCCTGGGGCACACCTTTAAGTTGAACCACCATATCAGATTTCTTCCCATGCATGACAACACACTGTTTTCTATTATGGAGGTATGAGTTGAACCATAGAATTGCATTTTGAGAGAGGCCAATCGCATGTAATTTATCCAAAAGAAGATATCGATCAACTAAATCAAACGCCTTGGTTAAATCAATAAATATGGCACCAGTGAGTAGACCTTTTTCTGCTGAAGAGTATACATCATTAGTAAGTTTAAGTAAGGCAGTTGTAGTGGAATGATTGGGCCTAAAACCAGATTGAAATTCCGAAAGAATGTTATTCGTATTGGTATATTGCGAAAGTTGGTTATATATCAATTTTTCAAAGACTTTGGCTGTAGAGCAAATAATTGAAATAGGTCTATAATTATCACAATTGAGTACATCACCACCTTTGTGAAGTGGTGTGATACGGGCACTTTTAAAGATAACAGGAAGCTCACATGTAGACAAGGAAAGATTAAATAAATCGGCAAGTGGATACATAATAATGTGGGCAGCTAATTTTAGAAATCTGTTTTCAACTCCATCCAGTCCAGCACCACCATCAATTTTTAATTCACTGATGACCTCCTGGACCTCAACAGGTGAAATTCTCCGAAAGTTAAACAGGCTAGTACACTGTGGACCATTATTGAAAGAACCAGGGGTAAGATATGTGTCATTTACTAGAGTGGAGCCGACAGAGGAAAAATGCTGATTGAAAGCCTGGGCAATTGATAATGAGTCATTTAATATTGTGTCATTGCATCTTATTTGATTGATATGATGCTTATCTGATGTATTCATAACCGATTTGATTTTTTTCCAAAATTGCTTGGGATTCTTAAAATCATTTGTGAGACTTTCTTTATAATAATTTGCTTCCGCATCTCTGGTTTTTGTCTTGCTCCTATTTCTAAGCTGCCTATAAGCTTCCCAATCAGCACCGCTCCTCGTCCGCCGAAATGTTGCCCACGCTTTGTCCCTTTGCCTGAAAAGCTGTATAAGTTCAGGACTGACCCACGGGAGATGTTGGCCCTTCACTTTCACTAATTTCCATGGTGCATGTTTGTCAACAATCAGGGTAAATTCTGAACAGAAAAAATCCCAGGCATCTTGAACATTAGGTATGAGTTGATATCTATCCCAATTTATCGCCAACAAATCATTAATAAAAATATCTACATTTATTTTTTTATATTGTCTGATTTTTATTGTTCTTGGGGGGGATTTGGGTAATTTAATTTTCCATACACAGTATATAATGGAGTGGTCACTAAAGCAGTCAGCTAACACACCTGATTTCAGAATTCTGTTAGGATGTGAAACGAGTATCCAGTCGAGCAGTGTCTGAGTAGTAGGTGTGATTCGAGTTGGTTCAGTGATTAGTTGAGTAAGATTTATATTGTTAATCATGTATTTTTCTTTGGAGCAAGATCTGTGTAAATAGTTTTTATTGAAGTCACCCAAAATAATCAGTTCATTCCTGAAGGGAATGGAGTTGATAGTAGTAATGATACAGTTAAATGACTCAGCTGGTGCGGAGGGTGGCCTATATATGCTACCAATAGTTATGTACTTATTTTCGTGAAAATGTATCTTAACAAAGATACCTTCAAAATGTAGAGGGTCTACTGTGGGAGTGATTAACTCACTTATGAGATCAGTGGAAACATATATGGCCACGCCTCCTCCACTCTTGGAGCACCTGTCAGATCTATAGAGAACATAATTAGTGATGCTTAATCTATTATCTGGAATGTCACTGGTAAGCCATGTTTCAGAGAGTGTAATAATGTTAGGTTTATATAGAGCAACCCATGGCCTAAGTAGCACCATTTTATGTTCTAGACTCCGGATATTCACATGAATAACTTTTAATCCCTTGATATTATCCAGACTGATAATTAAAAACAATTGTCTCACTCTCACTGTTTAAACATAGATTAGGTAATGGATGGATCCAAGCCCAAGGTTTGTAGAGGTTACAAGGTTTACATGCTACAGACATAAAAAGTGATAAGTCATACCCAGACAAGACAAACAAGACAAACAGACGGCACAGGACAGACACAAAAGCAGGTGAACAACAGCAAAATAACAAATAACAGAAAAGAAAAAAACAAGACCAAGACAGGCCCATTAATCCGTGACCCCTTAGGCTCAAGGAATTAGGTGAATAGGCCAGAACCTCAAACCCACTGAGCCCCTGTCCGTTTCATAATGCACGCACGCACGTACGCACGCACGCACGCACGCAAATAAAGGCGCTATATAAATATAAATGCACCATTTACAGCGATGAAGCTGTACACCATAATGGTGTGTTCTAGACAGGGGGGCAGTCCGACAGATATTTTGTGAAGCCACTAAGGAAATGAAAGTTCATATAATGGCAGGTGAAAAGAAGCAGCTTGGACTCCTCATGCATAGAAGGAGGCATGAGGTCAGTCCGCTGCCCCCCCAGGTTGGCAGAGGAAGTGTAGCGCCCAGGATTACATTAGATAATTGGCACTGGGTGAAAAGAAAACTGGGTTACAAAATCATGGGATAAAAATTTAGGGAAAAAAAAAAATATATATATATAATGGCCTGTTGCGGCGCTATCACTGGACCCAGAAAAACCCATAGCCCCATAGAAGTCCATGTATTTGGGCCCAACTTCACCTAGACTGTATTACCTTAATAAACATGGTCATGAATACTTTCTGCTTCCAGTCACTAGTTTAAAGTCTCATTTCTAATGTCATGATATTCTTTTTGGAAAATTATGGTCCCATTTATAAAAAAAATGACCATAAAGTCGCGCATGTTCTGAGGGGCGTGGCTACCGTTACAGTCTATGAACGGGATCCCCCACCCACTCGAGTCAAAAAAGTCATAAAAACCAACGAAGAAGGGGGGAAGTCCCGCCTCGTTGTCTGGGCCAGCCAATGGGCCAGCTGGCCTGAGCTGGGCCAAAACGGATCTAGAAAGATGGCGACTTCCATTGCAAGGACTGACAGGCTTCATTTTACGTTCACGTTAGACCCGCGGAACGCTTTGTCCATATTTTTTACAGTCTATGGTTCTAGATGGATTTTCATTTATTCATGAATTGGAACATTCCAATGTGTTTTAATGAGTAAAATACATGAAATCGACTTGACTGAAATTGTCAAAAGTTAAGTCATAACTCCTTTTCACATAGCCACCATCTTGGAAATGCAAATTAGGGTACCAGACACACCCCATTGTAATGATAAGTATTCCAACATGTTTGTATGGTCAAAATAACTCAATACATATAGACACCGCATTTGTAGCTCATCTGGTTCAAATGTTACAGCCAAGACTGTTTTAGGTGGCAGCCCTATTGGATTTGTCCGCCATGGCGACCCCCGAAGGTCACAGGCTCGGGCGCCCTAGCTTAATCATTAGAGCATGCCCTGGGCTACATCCTTAATCATTAGAGCATGCCCTGGGCTACATCCTTAATCATTAGAGCATGCCCTGGGCTACATCCTTAATCATTAGAGCATGCCCTGGGCTACATCCTTAATCATTAGAGCATGCCCTGGGCTACATCCGGGCCAAATTTGGTCCCTTTAATATTGATTGGCATGGAGATATCCGTAAGGCCCGGGACTATTGCTGAAATGTCAGATGCTGTGACAGTTTGTGGTACTTTAATTAATGTTGCATACAATATGTTGAAATAACTCTGACCTTTATTGCGTTTTTGTTAGTTAGTTTGCATTATTCCAAATTAGGGGGGCGTGGTAACATTTTGATAGACCAGCCATTTTGGGCCAAGGTGCACTGCTTTTCTTCTACCCATCATTACAAAGTAGGTTGTGCAATTGTATGAAACATAAGCTTTTGGCTCAATTTACTATGTATGTTTCAGTGTGCTGGGTGCCAATAACGTTAGTTGAAGCGTTTATTTTTTTTTCTCTTTCAATGATTTTTATTTGGTTTTTCAGTTATTTGACATAGATCACATTGACGTACATGAAACATAAACAAAACAAAATCAACAACAACATGCCAGCAAATAATACAGAAAAGTAGTCAGGTATACTCTATCATATAGTTGGTACTTATATACATATACATACACATATTCACATATATATGTATCCCCTGCATACCCATACATACACATACTCATATATACATACACATACTCGTATAACTTCTTCTCATACTGTTACACCCATACATATTACTCTTTTCCATTCCTCTTTTAAAAATCATGCAATGGGTGACCAATCTCTGATGAAGTCAGTAAGATTGCCTCTTAATACTTATGATAATCTCTCCATTGGCAATATCGACATGAGTTTTTCATCTAACCATTTTTGTAGAATTGTGAGCCGTGCGACATAAAGGGCTATTCGTAAAATGTATATCTTAAGTCATAATCAAAGTCTAATCCCAGTACCAAGTTCACTGGGTTTAGCTGTATCTTGATCTCAAAGATCTTCAAATTCTCCCTTTGAACACTTTGCCAAAATGTTTTGATTTTATGGCATGACCACATTAAATGGCTACCAGTATTATTTTTACATTTAAAGCACTGCCCAGAACATGTTGGATCATATTTACTGCGTATAGCTGGAGTTACATGTAACCTGTGAATGATCTTGTACTGTGTCTCATGAGTTCTGTTAGAGCATGTCATTTGTTTTGCATTTAGCAAGATTCTTTTCCACTTTTTAGAATCAATTTGGTAACCCAAATCCTCTGCCCAAAATGTTTTACTGCTTATATTTGGGCTTTTAGTATAACATTTGAGAATATATATAGCTTATCACCGTCTTCTTTAAGGAAGAGGCTTTCATTAATATTTGTTCCAGGTTGTTTTCCCTCGCCTCTCTTTTGTATAATGGTACAGATTGAATATAACTGCTGACTTGTAGATACCTGAAAGTAACCTGATGAGTAAACTAAGGCACCAGTACTTGTTTCAGGTATATGTATTTATGACATAAAGATGTTGTGTTGCCAAAATCTGGCATCCGTTATCAATATAACACATTTTACAAGCAAAAACAGCAGCAGAAGATTTTCATTTTTTGTTTATATACTTTTATATACATTTCTGGCCTGTGACAAAATACTGCAGGATATTATGAGTAGAACTTTTAACCCAAAGTCCAGAAGGGTATTATCTATGAAAAAATGCATTGAATGAGTAGTGCCCATGACGCGGGAACGAAACTCATTTTCTAGGCACTTTTTCTGGGGTCCAACACGGCCTACAAATTAAATTCGAAATGTGGATGGCAGAAAATCCACCAAGGACTTAGAATCCGACTTATGGTTTATAGGAACCGGACCACTGTTAAAGGACCACTTCACCACTTTTCAACCTATCTTCATACAATAGGTCCTCACTAATAATCATGATAAAATGTCACAATTTTGTTCTACTCAGTCTGTGTCTCATAGGAGGGATGTGGGCAGTTCAGAAACCGTCTTCCAGTGACATCATCATTAGGCAGATTATTTTTTAAACAAGATTTTTTTTACAAAAATGTTTAGATTTTTATTATCGTGAGAACGATGGCTTCCATTTTCACATTGCAACTTCTCGGGACTAGAAAGCCTGCAGTTTCTATTAGCTTATATTCCCCATCGATGATGTCACTGGAAGATGTTTTCTGAACTTCCCACAGCCCTCCTATGAGACACAGACCGAGTAGAAAAAAATCGTGCCATTTTTCATGATTATTAGTGAGGACCTATTATATGAAGATAGGTTGAAAAGTGGTGAAGTGGTCCTTTAACCCATTCTGAACGGGAACCCATTTTGGTGTTGGCATCATGTTATGCTTTAGCTATTGAAAAATCGAAGAACGACTGACATTTTTAGAATCTGATCTGAGGTCAGAATGGGTTAATCAGACCAGTGTGTGTCCAGTGGAAACCTCGTATTAATCTGATCTCAGGTCAGAATGGGTTAAAAGCTTCCATAGGCCCTGGGATATGGTGCCACCTATCGTCCACGTCCGTATACAGACTTAAGAGTAAGCACGCGCCCACACGCACACACACACACACACACACACGCACACACACACACACACACACACACACACACACACACACACACACACACACACACACACACACACACACATGGCAGTAGTGCAATGTTAGACGTATGTTAGTGTAAGCATGTGGAATACATGCGCAGACACACACCACACATTCTAACACACACACACACACACACATGCTGCCGTTTCCCTCGTGCATGTGTGCCTATTGTCTGGAGAACAAAGCACACGGCCTGTAATTAGTTGTGGAGAACAACGCTGTGGTCACATGACCCACATACACTGTCATTCCTCTGTGTTCATTTAACTCTGAGACTGTAGGCTACAGCCCCCCCGTTACAAAGTGTACGCTGATTATTATGGGAATGTTACCCTGCTTTTGGAGGAGAACGCTTTCTTCTTACCAAAAATGGTTTGGTGCTTCATAGCATTACGCCCCAAACATGGAATGTTCCCCAGTGAGGGGTTGGTGGGAGAGGCTGGACAGCAGACGGCTGGACTTTGAATTTCTCTAACTATAAACTTTCATGACGGCAGAACAAATATAATTTATGAAAAGCTACTACAGTGAAGTCTGTTCACAGAAGTTGTTGTAGGATAATGTGGGGATTATCTGACGAAGGTACCATTTGAGTGGGCAAAACCTTACATATACTAAATAATACTAAATTGTGTATAGGGTCAATATAAGTAATATAATATAGCCTTTCCACAGGAGTATCTTTTTATATTTTTCCAAAAAGAATACAAACAGCCAATAGCATATTACAAAGTCATCCCCCTCACTGGGGAAAATTCCGGGAGGAAAAACGGGCAAGCACCGGGGCGAGTTGTCCAGTATTCAACATGGTTACCACTGATGGTTGAATCCCCCCCCACACCCCCCGCCTCCAGTGCCACTACAGATTTAAACAAAAATGGTTTCATTTCAAACACATTCTGCCTCGTGTTCAGAGTACTCTCTCTACAAGTAGAGTGCCATTATTGTTGAGCTAAAAGCCTAAAACCCATCTAAATAACAGGTTTTCTGAAATACCTATGTTAGTGGTGCTCAATATTTCATGTCAAGGATCACAAAAAAATTATATGAAATTGGCAGCCGACCCCCCCCCCTTCTGAAAATATGTAGTTCCCGTGACCCACCCCCCCCCCCCCACACACGAAAATATGTAGTTCCCGTGACCCCCCCCCCAGAAGCTAAGATTTGAGTTAATAACGTTCGCTCTGAAAGAATATATATTGAAAGCTCGTAGGAGCTTGTAGATCTGCTGTTTTACTTTCTCATGTATGATACACAAGCTTGTAGATCTGCTGTTTTACTTTCTCATGTATGATACACAAGCTTGTAGATCTGCTGTTTTTACTTTCTCATGTATGATACACAAGCTTGTAGATCTGCTGTTTTTACTTTCTCATGTATGATACACAAGCTTGTAGATCTGCTGTTTTACTTTCTCATGTATGATACACAAGCTTGTAGATCTGCTGTTTTTACTTTCTCATGTATGATACACAAGCTTGTAGATCTGCTGTTTTTACTTTCTCATGTATGATACACAAGCTTGTAGATCTGCTGTTTTTACTTTCTCATGTATGATACACAAGCTTGTAGATCTGCTGTTTTTACTTTCTCATGTATGATACACAAGCTTGTAGATCTGCTGTTTTTACTTTCTCATGTATGATAGACAAGCTTGTAGATCTGCTGTTTTACTTTCTCATGTATGATACACAAGCTTGTAGATCTGCTGTTTTTACTTTCTCATGTATGATACACAAGCTTGTAGATCTGCTGTTTTTACTTTCTCATGTATGATACACAAGCTTGTAGATCTGCTGTTTTTACTTTCTCATGTATGATACACAAGCTTGTAGATCTGCTGTTTTACTTTCTATGATACACAAGCCCAAACTGCAGCGGGAGCAGCACCGCGTTCTTCAACAACACACAAACTTGACGTTCATTTGAAAGGCAAAACTGCGGCGCACACACACACACACACACACACACACACACACACACACACACACAACGACATCATGCTCTCCCACTAACTAAATTGCAGGCTTTGTGCACATTTGTCCTGCCGTCGCGTCATTGTGAACAAGTTCTCTAAGAGAATGATTGAAGCCTATATCTATATCTATATCTATATCTGCCTACACGGTATTAACCCATTTAGGCCTGACATTGAATTTTTTTTTTTAAAGTCTTCTAAATCATGATAGTTTTCTGAAATACCTTTATGTTTCTATATCAGCGGTGCTCAATATTTCATGTCAAGGACCCCCAGATGTATCTGTATTTGGCCGCGGACCCCCAACTGAAAACATGTTGTTCCAGGGACCCCCCCAGAAGCAAAGATTTGAGTTAAAAACGTTGGCTCTGAAAGAATATAATGTTACACTACATTTTCATGATTTTTCTAAAATATCAGAACTACAAGCACACACACACACACACACACACACACACACACACACACACACACACACACACACACACACACACACACACACACACACACACACACACACACACACACCAGGGCGAACAGCCCACCCACCTGTGATTGATGACAGTGTGTTTTATTAAGAAGCAGCACTTTAGTCCACATTGTGTGTGTACATGTGTGTGTGTGTGTGTGTGTGTGTGTGTGTGTGTCTGTGTGTGCTCGTGCGTGCATGTCTACATGTATAGAATAGAATAGAGAAGACAACGGGCAGACAGAGACAGCAGTAGAACTCATGTCTACATGTATAGAATAGCATAGAGAAGACAACAGGCAGACAGAGACAGCAGTAGAACTCATGTCTACATGTATAGAATACAATATAGAAGACAACGGGCAGACAGAGACAGCAGTAGAACTCATGTCTACATGTATAGAATAGCATAGAGAAGACAACGGGCAGACAGAGACAGCAGTAGAACTCATGTCTACATGTATAGAATAGAATAGAGAAGACAACGGGCAGACAGAGACAGCAGTAGAACTCATGTCTACATGTATAGAATAGAATATAGAAGACAACAGGCAGACAGAGACAGCAGTAGAACTCATGTCTACATGTATAGAATAGAATAGAGAAGACAACGGGCAGACAGAGACAGCAGTAGAACTCAGAATGTCATTATTTTTACTATTATGTTTCATTTCAGATAGCAGGTAGTAGACATGATAGTCAGGAAACCGGAGATCTACAACCGTCTATTGTTTTCTTGGCGATTATGAGATGAGATGATGTGATATACTTTATTGTCCCACGAGGGGAAATTTGTCTTGGGCAAAAAGTGCATTTGTACATCAACGCTTTTTAAAACAGACAGACAATTCACAAGACAATACACAGTAGCAGCAAAGTACAAGTCACAAGAGTATCACAAGAGAAGTGCAAATTGAAATAAGAGAAGGTATGTAATATAAAAAAGTGCTAGAGTATTCACAGTTTATATAGTATCACAATCACAGTAAAGTGGAATAAATAACTGATGAAGGTCAAGAAGTCCCTTCCCCACTAAGAACTATGAACTATGTGGCGGTTGTTTAGTAGAACAATTGAAGTGGGAAGAAAAGAAAGTTTGAAGCGGTTGCTCTGACACGCTCTGTAGCGTCCACCAGAGGGCAACGGCTCATACTCTGAAGATAATATAATGTGAAGGATCAGACAACACTCTATTTGACAGACTGAGCACCGTTTTCTCAAAGATTGTCTGAAGAGATGGAGAATCTTTCCTACCAATTATTATACCTTCATGGCTGTTTTTTCCATTTTGTTCCAGTTGTTTGGCTGGCTGCTTCTGCAGTCATTTGTGTAGGCAGTGAAATGAAATGGTGAACTCACCCCCCCTTGTGGCACACCTGTGCTACACAATTTAGAGCTTGAGAGTACTGAGTTCACCTTTACCTGTTGATATCTGTTTGTTAAAGGGTAAGACCACTTTTTTTGAGGTTTGGGTTGTGTAGTTACTTTGCCATGATGCAACTCCAAATGTGGACAAGAAATAAAAAATAGCTGCTCCAGTGATTAGAAATTGATAATTTAAAATTGCTCCTCATTGACTTACATTGTAGCTAAAACAGCTCTCAAAGTCACTCTTTTAGTACGTAAACAAACCCAAACAATGTTGATTCAGACAATATAGAGCATCACCAAAACTCATGTAGTTTTATATTTTCATAAAAATGTTATCTTCCTGTTGATTTGTCCATTTAATTGGGAAGAAAACCCGGACTGGATCCGTGGATCCGGATCCAGATCTTCAAATAGTAAAATCAACAGGAATATAACATTTTTATGAAAAAATAAAACTACATGAGTTTTGGTGATGCTCTATATTGTCTGAATCAACTTAGTTTGTGTTTGTTTACGTACTAAAAGAGTGACTTTGAGAGCTGTTTTAGCTACAATGTAAGTCAATGAGGAGCATATTTTGAATTATCAATTTCTAATCACTGGAGCAGTATGTTTTTATTTCTTGTCCACATTTGGAGTTGCATCATGGCAAAGTAACTACACAACCCAAACCTAAAAAATAGTGGTCTTACCCTTTAACATGAAGTGGAACCATCTAATGATGAATGGATTTACATTCATGTCATTTAGCTTTTTGACAAGTAACAGAGGGCTTACAGTATCAAAAACAGAACTGAAGTCTGCAAAAAGGACACGAGCATACGCCTTTGGCTCCTCCAAGTGCCTGCTAATTAAATGGGTTATACTGACTACAGCATCCTCCGTGCTGCGCCCAGCCCTGTAATTAAATGGGTTATACTGACTACAGCATCTGCCATCCTCCGTGCTGCGCCCAGCCCTGTAATTAAATGGGTTATACTGACTACAGCATCCTCCGTGCTGCGCCCAGCCCTGTAAGGTGTAATTAAATGGGTTATACTAACTACAGCATCCTCCGTGCTGTGCCCAGCCCTGTAAGCTAATTGTATCCATAAAGGAAGCCACCTGAGACTTAAGTGAGTTCACGATAATTCTCTCAAAACATTTCATAACCCCACAAGTTAAAGCAATAGGTCTGTAATCTTTGTTCACAGAGGGACAAGATAGTTTGGGAACAGGAATTATTAGTGACTTTTTCCAGATATCAGGAACCATGTGTTTGTCTACAGACTGTTGGAAAATAGGGCACCAGGTAAGCTCTTCAGAGCACTTTTTTAACAACAAGGCAGGCAAACCATCAGGCCCTGTTGATGTTTTGTTGCATACCCAGCTACTAAAGACACTCTGGACCTGTTTAGGATCAATGAGAAGTCGATCAGAAGCATTACACATGATAGAATCAATGTTAAAGTCCACAGACGGAGGAAAAAGTCATTCAATTCATTGGCTTTTGCTGGTTCATCCAGTGTAGCAATGGGATTTCGGTCTGCGTTCATGTTCGTTTCATATGATCAAATAGACCCTTAGTGTTCATGTGATCCCATAGACCCTTAAGCTAAATTCCAATACCCAAAATCTCGGGCACTCGCTCACTCCCACTCGGTCACTCGGGGTCATTCCAGCGTGACCCGGAAATGGTTAACGTTCCGATTGTTAAAGTGCTCCATCGAGGAGGAGAGGAGAGTCGAGTGGAGGAGCCGAGTGGGCTCTCCGAGACCGCCTAGAGCGAGTGTACATCAGGTGCAGCTCGGTGGGGTATGTTGTCTCCTCATAGAGCGAGTGTACATCAGGTGCAGCTCGGTGGGGTATGTTGTCTCCTCATAGAGCGAGTGTACATCAGGTGCAGCTCGGTGGGGTATGTTGTCTCCTCATAGAGCGAGTGTACATCAGGTGCAGCTCGATGGTGTTTGTCTCCTCATAGAGCGAGTGTACATCAGGTGCAGCTCGGTGGTGTTTGGCCCCTCATAGAGCGAGTGTACATCAGGTGCAGCTCGGTGGGGTATGTTGTCTCCTCATAGAGCGAGTGTACATCAGGTGCAGCTCGGTGGGGTATGTTGTCTCCTCATAGAGCGAGTGTACATCAGGTGCAGCTCGGTGGGGTATGTTGTCTCCTCATAGAGCGAGTGTACATCAGGTGCAGCTCGGTGGGGTATTTTGTCTCCTCGCAGCGGATTTCCGCATCACGTGTACATGTTTATTTTCCTTCTCCAGTGACATAAGTCCGCCTCCTCCACGTGTGGCACAGAAAACACTGCTTGAAACCCGATACATGCACCCCCCCCCCCCATCCACCCCCCATCCACCGGCCGGCTGAGTCGCTGACCCAACACACACATGCACGCACTGTGCCTACATGTGAAAGTGAAAGGACCACAACAAGGCACTGGCTTTATTGCGCTGTGTGATATAAGCATAATAAAAGTAGGATATATAAATCAGGCCGGCTATATTGTGCGCACCTCAAAAGCTATAGTTAATTTATCTCTGTGCATGCCTGCTATGAATGACGGGGACAAAAATGTATTAATTTATATGTGGACTGAACTGAATATGTAAGTCAGAGAGACTAAACCTAATTCCTGTTATAGTGTCCGTTATTTGCAAAGACCGTCGGAGGAGGACTGTCTGTCAGGAGAGGGGGGGGGGGGGGGGGGGAGGGAGGGGGTGGATTTATACCTGTGCGCATCCTGGCGCTTATTCACTATTTCAGCCTTGCCTTGCACATGTTACCAATACATACACATTGGCCTCGGTTACATGCACAAAATGATGAATTGTCTATTCTGTAGACTGTACGGCTCTGTTCGGAGTTCCAGTGATCCAGCTGTGTGACACTGTATTGTTCCACCACTTTTGCTTTGGCAATGTAAACGTATGTTTTCCCATGCCAATAAAGCCCTTTGAATTGAATTGAATTGATACACGTCATTAGTGATCGCGGAATGTGCGGTCGCTTTGAAATGACAGCGTAGTACATTCCGATTCTAGAGGAAAATTCGACCACCACTCTGTCCTCGCATCGAATCCTCTCCTCCTCCTCTTCTCCTCGCTGGGGGCGGAGCCGAGGAGCGAGTGGAGAACGCGAGGAGAGTGAGCGAGGAGAGTGAGCGAGTGTGAAAGTTGCCGTATTGGAATTTAGCTTGTGTGTTCATGTGATCCCATAGACCCTTAGTGTTCATATGATCCCATAGACCCTTAGTGTTCATATGATCCCATAGACCCTTAGTGTTCATATGATCCCATAGACCCTTAGTGTTCATGTGATCCCATAGACCCTTAGTGTTCATATGATCCCATAGACCCTTAGTGTTCATATGATCCCATAGACCCTTAGTGTTCATATGATCCCATAGACCCTTAGTGTTCATATGATCCCATAGACCCTTAGTGTTCATATGATCCCATAGACCCTTAAAGGGCTGTATTTTGCGTGTCTTAAGTACCAGGTCTTATTCCCTAACTTGAGTAAACTAAAGACCTGGAGGCGTGGTCAATGCCATTTGGCTATTCTGAGTGGCCAAAGAGCATTGACCACGCCTCCAGGTCTTTAGTTTACTCAAGTTAGGGAATAAGACCTGGTACTTAAGACACGCAAAATACAGCCCTTAGGGCTGGATTTTGAAGGTGCGTTTTACCATGTGGTAATACATAAATTGGCCTCGCTCTGCGCACAATCGTATTATGAAAGCCTTATCGTCCCGTGTTGAACGCACACACATATGGAATACGACGTTGCTGAATATTTTAGCATTGTGGGAGTGTCCATATGTTAATTATTTTCGCTTTGCGCAATTTGCTATTAAGCCCCTTGACCTGCGCATAACGATTAGACGTGGGTCTAGGCACCTCATAAACGCAAAAAGCAGATAAAGCACTGTTTGATTTTACACTTGAGCGGCTCTGGGACGCTGCTGGAGTGTTGCCAAGTCTGTTTATTATAAGCGGCTTCTTTTTCTGTAAAGTTGCTTGTAAATATTGGTAGTTGTGGTTGCTTTTCTTGTTTCTAAAGGTTTCTCTCCTAATGTTGTTCAAACCAGTGATCCTCACACAGCACATTCCCATGTCAAGGATCCCCAGATGAATGCATTTGCCCAACTAAGGACGGCTAATACAAAAATGTAATTACATTTTTCCAAGATTACTTTTGAAAATAGCAGATCTACCAGCTCACAATGCATCACATTCATTAAAACTATGAACTCTGACTGCAGGCGGATATATAATGATCATTATAACAATGTGCAAGAAAATATTTAAAAAGATGTAAGAACTTTATATTTGTGGACAATCAAAATATGTTTTTTATTTTAATGTGGTGTCATTCAAATTAATCTGGATATGGCAGACTCAATATCTAGAAAATAAAAACATGGCACTTCATTTAAAATAGGTTACAGACCCCTGTTATATGTGCTTATTTTGGGATTATTTTTATAGACCTTGTTTCTCTGAGACATGGCAACAGCGTCTTTTTATTGCGTCATTTTATTGTGAATGTTGAGATTAGAAACGGCCATAATTCTTTCATTTCTCAACCTTAAAAAAAAAAAAAAACATATGCATAATCCTTGGGAAGTTTGCTTTCATACGCTGTATCACACTCGATTCAAGTCTTCTTCAATAAAATGCTACGAGCGAAGACCATACCATCACGGGACCATACCGCATCACGGGCATACGCACCAGGCATTCAACTCATTACTCATTTCAAATATAATATAATTATAATTTAAATTAAAATATAATTTTACTGGTGTTTCTCAATAGAAACAACTTATTTTGAGGCATGAAGGTGACAGCATGCAGTGCAATAGGAATAATTAACCCAAATGTGACAAAGTCATATATGTCATGTCTTCTATGGTGCCAGCCTGAAGAAATGTAATATAGCGATCCCCAAAGTGCGCATTCCGTATGTGACATCAGCTGACTGGTAAAGAAAATAGTACGGACATGTTGATTGGGTAACTCTCAAACACGCCTTAAACACTCCCATGACTAATTCAAGGCCGTTTTGCGCACTCCACGGGGTGTCGAAAGCGCTTCTTAACATGCTTAAAATTGCAATATGACATACCTCACGCCCCCAGCTCATATTACTGTAATATTATATGTAATATTATATGACTTGCATAATCGAGCCCTCTGTGTTCATATGATCCCATAGACCCTTAGTGTTCATGGTGCCTCTAGTGGACACTCTCCTCTAGTGCAGCTCGGTGGTTTCTTTTGGGACAGCATCCCATTTAGCTCCCTTTGGGCCACAGCCATGCCCCCCCCCCCCCCCCCCCCTGTCCACATTTTCTTGCTGTTAACACAGGCTTTTACCTCCTTGGTGATGTAGGGCTTGTTGTTAGGGATTATGCTATCGATTACTTTTTTAATAATAATAATCAAGGGAGAATATTTAAAACAATATTGCTGCTGTCGGGCAGAAACCTCTAATCTCCATATATTCTAACTTTCCGAGCTGTCCGGTCCGGTCCAGTCCGGTCCGGTCCGGTCCCTGATACCAGCTGTGTGTCTGTGAGCAGACTCTACTACTGTATTACACACCCTCCTCTCCTCTCCTCTCCTCTCCTCTCCTCTCCTCTCCTCCCCTCCATAGTCTCTTGAATATAGTTTTAATTTAGTTGTAGTCACATTTTAGTCACCTGGAGTGTTTTAGTGTTGGTCTAGTCGACTAAATATAAGATTTTAGTCAAGTAAATCTACAGTTGATTTAGTCGGACATGTTGGCGTAGGATGGCGGGCCGTGGTGCCGTCGTAATGATGGCAATGACTTGACTTTCACTTGCTGAAAATAGCCGATCTACAAGCCCACAACGCATCGATCTACAAGCCCACAACGCATCGATCTACAAGCCCACAACGCATCGATCTACAAGCCCACAACGCATCGCAAGTGTAAAATGACTTATCTCTTGTCCACTAGTCCGGATAGTCCCTTCCTAGCCTGGAACTCACCTATGCTTTTTATGGCATAGGCAGCTCCCGGCAGGACCCGCCGGGAGAAACTATGCGCAGCTGCACGACATGAGACTAATTACTTAGAGCGACAGAGAGAGAGAGGAGTGTGTGTGTGTACGTGTGTATGTCAATTTTATAAAGGTGCAGACGATCAGAAATCAGCAGAGAGTGAGCAATGTTTGCACTACTCTATGCCGAATTGAAGTGGACTCAGACCCAGACTTTTTTTTCCTCCCTGGAAATAAAAACGTCTGGGTTTCCGAGGCTAGTCCCTTCCTAACATTTTAGTCTAGTTTAAATTTTTAGACGACATCGTCAGTATATTTATAGTCTTGGTCATCGTAGCGTAGTTTTCATTTGGTTTCCATTTAGTTTTCGTCAGTGGAAAAAAGGTAGTAAAACAAAACAAACAGTGCTAACTAAGACAACGGTCTAGACTCTGTTTGCACATCCTGTTGATTTAACAAAGGTATAAACTGCCTTGCGCTGAGAATCTCTCCATGCCAGCGGTTACCGAACGTTTCAGCTCCAGAACCCCATGCACCCCATCATTATAATTATGTAGGGGTTACCCAACGTTTCAGCTCCAGAACCCCATGCACCCCATCATTATAATTATGTAGGGGTTACTGATCGTTTCAGCTCCAGAACCCCATGCACCCTATCATTATAATTATGTAGGGGTTACCCAACGTTTCAGCTCCAGAACCCCATGCACCCCATCATTATAATTATGTCAAAAACTCTTACTTTGCAGAATTCAAATAAAAATCACACCTGTGTGAACCAAGTGGTGCAACTCCCCCCTCTCTCTCTCTCTCTCTCTCTCTCTCTCTCATTAGAGACACAGCACTACCCCTCTCTCTGTTTCTGGCGCCCCCTACTGGTATAAATGAGTAACATACTCGTGCTCATAGACACAGGTACACAGGTACACGGACAAAGCTGGATGTAGAAGTGGTTGCACCACTTAAAAAATAGAGACATGGCCGAAGCATTTCCGAGGGGTCCGCAGCCCAGAAACGTTGAGAACTCCATGCGCTACAGGGGTCTTCCTATCCTACAGGGGTCTTCCTATCCCACAGGGGTCTTCCTATCCTACAGGGGTCTTCCTATGCCCACTCCGGGAGTGTCTCTGTATGGTGGTCTCTATCTGTTAAAACAGCTGGAATTACATGAAGATGGGAGTGTAATATTCTACTGGAATGACATCACTCCCCTCCCCTCCCCTCTCTACCCAGCCAAGTATGCAGAACACATATACAAACACAAAGAACAGGACACTTTACATACATAAAGACATGAGCAATATCCACCGCTTAGATTATCCTGTGGCTACTACATCTCCTGATTAAGCCTCAAGGTCGACTGGTGGACAAAGGACCTCTTTAGTCTGACTTTATTGTATGCTGGTACACCATATCTCCTTCCTGAAGGTAGCAACCTATATTCTCCATACAACACATGCTTAGTATTAGAGGTGATATTCCTTGCTAACCTTAGGATACTGTTATCATATATGGATGTATAAAGTTTCTGAAGTTGTTGTCCAACAATCTTTGAACAAATGTTCAGTTGTTGCAGCAGTTGTGACTTTCAGATAGATAGATAATCAGATAGGACCTTTCTGTGTGGATGTAAAGGCCAGGAAGTAGTATTTATGCCACAGGAGGAATTGCAGCATATCTTCCGGGTTTGATGAAGATGTCACACGCTTACAGATAGATGTGTTTTTAAATGAAACTATTTAGTATTTATAATTGACTGAATGTTATGCTCTTGTGTTTTCAGCCCTCCTTGTTAAACTGACAGCCATGGAAACCAGGCTGGCTGCAAGTGAAGAAGCAAACCAACAGCATGAAGGTTTATAATGGAGAGGGACACTACACAGCTGCATCTCAAAACATTACAATATTCATTCAGGGGAGATGGAGAGAGACACTACACAGCTGCATCTCAAAACATTACAATATTCATTCAGGGGAGATGGAGAGAGACACTACACAGCTGCATCTCAAAACATTACAATATTCATTCAGGGGAGATGGAGAGGGACACTACACAGCTGCATCTCAAAACATTACAATATTCATTCAGGGGAGATGGAGAGAGACACTACACAGCTGCATCTCAAAACATTACAATATTCATTCAGGGGAGATGGAGAGAGACACTACACAGCTGCATCTCAAAACATTACAATATTCATTCAGGGGAGATGGAGAGAGACACTACACAGCTGCATCTCAAAACATTACAATATTCATTTAGGGGAGATGGAGAGAGACACTACACAGCTGCATCTCAAAACATTATTTTTTTACTCTATTACACAGAATTATGTTTTTTGTGTCCATATTACTACGCCCAAAATAATTGTTCCATGTGATAGAGGGGTCAGTTGAATGAAAGTTGCGCTAATATTTTAGAAGTGGGTCAAAAACCAGAGCAGAACTCCCACCACGGGACTCAACCAATCAGAACCAGAGCAGAACTCCCACCACGGGACTCAACCAATCAGAACCAGAGCAGAACTCCCACCACGGGACTCAACCAATCAGAACCAGAGCACAACTCCCACCACGGGACTCAACCAATCAGAACCAGAGCACAACTCCCACCATGGGACTCGGGCAATCAATGAATACAGTTGCAACCACTATATTAATGGAAAGTATTTCATACAGCTTAAGTAAAAAACATCTGAACTATCCCTTTAAATACAAAAACATTGGATATTAAAAAGACTAACATTGTAATACTACTCATTAAGCTACTAATTTAGACTGAAGTAATTAAAGCAGGTCGTATTTTTTGGAATCCTGAAATCTACCGGGCCAATATCATTCACCAGAAACAGAGACGTGTGTTTTCAATTAGTCTAACATGGTTAAAATGGATTTTCAGGATGTCGTAAGACATGAATTTGCAACATCAAATGTCTGGGGTGAAACACCGAAGACAGAGTAGATAAACTATACCCCAGAAGTGTTTTAAAACCTAACCATACTGGCTGGGTCAAAATGACCCTTCAGTGTAAAATAAATAAAATAAAAAACTATGAAATAAAAAAAAACATAAAAAATTAAGACCTTTCTTAACAGGCGGATTGTATTAAAATACATGATCTTCAGGATAAATTCAGGGTCAACAGAAATCTCTCCCTCAACCATATTTGATTAATAGAATTCAGAAACATTATTTAACTATAAGCACTACTGGTGTTTTAATCAAACTGCATTAATTAATGATTGATTTAATGTTAATATTGTTATATGATTTCAGCCAACCTTGCTCAGCTGGCCAGAGAGAATGCAGGTAATTACCTTCACATTTAGAAAAAAATGTATGTATACCTACAATGAATACTGTGTGCGTGCGTGCAGAGACGTAATGTTTTTATAATCGTCAACGGGATTTTTTATTATTTCTTTCCACCCTAAACCCAAGATTCTAAACACTTATAGTTTAAACGCCAGGGACGTTATCCCGTCTTTAATCCAACTATGCATTGTTAGCCAGGGCCGTAAAGACGTGCCCAAGACGGCAGTTCCGTCTTTTGAAGCTTAACTACTGTAATCTTTGCAGGGCAAATTCTCTACTTTTGGGTTTCCGGTTCAACAAGTTTCAGATGGTCATATGTCATATCTTCTACATTATTTTTCCAAGTTCAATTAACAATACATCATATGAAAGCTTACATTATTTAGTTTTATAATAATTATGTAAAAAACTGAAAAATGACCATGGCCCCCTTGTTTATCAAACCACTGTACTCGGTCACATTTGATTCATATAATTCAAGAGCTAAGGTTTTAAAAATCATATTTTAATGTCGAATCAGATTAACTATAATCACTAGTGGTGTTTTAATCAAACTGCATACATTAAATGAATGATAGATTTAATGTTAATATTGTGCTTATTTCAGCCAACCTTGCTCAGCTGTCCAGCGTAGAAATGAGGATGAATCACAGCGAGAGTCGAGTGGAGCAACTGGCCGATAACAATGAAGGTAAATAACTTCACATGTTTCGCTGTTGTTGAAAAGGGTCTCTGATTATTTACATTCAATGGTTTTTCTTACAATTTAGGCATTTAGCAGATGCTCTTAATCCAGAGCGATTTTCAGTCAGCAAGAACAAAACATACCAAATAGCTGTAGCCTACAGAGTTCTGCGATACGATTTGGAAACCAAATAGCTGTAGCCTACAGTGGACTGTAACATTGCTTGGTCATCATGTAACTATATTACATGTATGCAGTGAGTGAACATTAACATTAGCGCTTTCATAGTTATATGGAGCATTTACCGTGGTGACGTTGATTAGGTAGCCTGTAGCTTATTCAGCCAGCTGGGTTCAACGAGACAGCAGTGTCTCGTTAAGCCCCGACGTTTCCAAGACGAGCTATTGTGGATGAATCGATGGTCTTATAAAACATGTAAGCCTATGGCAAGTTAACTTAAGTTATATAGTTGATGCTGAGTGAGCACTAAGCAGCTCATTTGGTTGGCAAACCAGAGGCCAGCCAGCGGTAGCATGTTCAACAACCACCGTTCTATTCTGTCACTTCTCTGGTGCGCTGCTGCTGATCATCGCCTCCTCCTCCACCAGTTCAGTCACATAATAGTATAGCCTAGACTGTAAAAGTTAATCGCCAACATTCCCCAGCTCAGCCTCAGCCCTCTTCATATTAAATAAATACATTACACAAACAACAGAATTGTTATTTGTGTTATAATAAAATATATAAAAAATAAATCACGGAAAATCACATCAGAGCCCGAGGCTCGGCCCGGCCCAACAAATTATCGTGCATTTTGGGCGCTACGCTACCCTACCCGGGTAGGGTTCGGGCAGAGATTGAGAACTCTACTCCAGAGGGCCACTAATGTCCCGCACTCACTCCAGAGGGCCACTATAGTTCCACACTCACTCCAGAGGGCCACTATAGTTCCACACTCACTCCAGAGGGCCAATATAGTTCCCCACTCACTCCAGAGGGCCACTATAGTTCCACACTCACTCCAGAGGGCCACTATAGTTCCACACTCACTCCAGAGGGCCACTATAGTTCCCCACTCACTCCAGAAGGCCACTATAGTTCCACACTCACTCCAGAGGGCCCCTATAGTTCCACACTCACTCCAGAGGGCCAATATAGTTCCCCACTCACTCCAGAGGGCCACTATAGTTCCACACTCACTCCAGAAGGCCACTATAGTTCCACACTCACTCCAGAAGGCCACTTTAGTTCCGCACTCACTCCAGAGGGCCACTATAGTTCCACACTCACTCCAGACGGCCACTATAGTTCCCCACTCACTCCAGATGGCCACTATAGTTCCACACTCACTCCAGAAGGCCACTTTAGTTCCCCACTCACTCCAGAGGGCCACTATAGTTCCACACTCACTCCAGAAGGCCACTTTAGTTCCCCACTCACTCCAGAGGGCCACTTTTGTTCCCCACTCACTCCAGAAGGCCACTTTTGTTCCCCACTCACTCCAGATGGCCACTATAGTTCCACACTCACTCCAGAGGGCCACTATAGTTCTACACTCACTCCAGAGGGCCACTATAGTTCCACACTCACTCCAGAGGGCCACTATAGTTCCACACGCATATGGTGTAAGACTTGTAGTGCCGCACATGCTCAGATGCCCTCTAGGCCGCACACAGAAGCCTGTGAACATAGACATTCCATGCATAGATGTGCCATGCAATGGTAGCCCTCAGGCCTACCATTCTGACATGTAATTTAATAATATTTGGACTGCTGGACAGCTGACAGGCTCTCTTTACTCTTAAAGAAATAGTATATATATTTTTGCATGTATATTCTCATGTGTGCGGCCTAGAGGGCATCTGAGCATGTGCTACATACCTCTTACACCATGTGTCCTTTGGGAAACCGGGCCAATATCAGTCACCAAAAGCAGAGACGTGTGATTTAAATTAGTCTAACTTGGTTAAAATGGATTTTCAAGTCACAATAGGTTCATATAGGATGTCGTAAGACATGAATTTGCAACATAAAATGTCTGGGGTGAAACACCGAAGCCAGAGTAGATAAACTACCCCAGAATTGTTTTAAAACCTAACCATACTGGCTGGGTCAAAATGACTCAGTTTAAAATAAATAGTTTAACTATGAAATTAAAAAAAAACATAAAAAATGAAGACCTTTCTTCACAGGCGGATTGTATTAAAATACATGATCTTCAGGATAAATTCAGGGTCAACATAAATCTCTCCCTCAACCATATTTGATTAATAGAATTCAGAAACATTATTTAACTATAAGCACTACTGGTGTTTTAATCAAACTACACGAATTAATGAGTGATTTAATGTTAATATTGCTATCATTTCAGCCAACCTTGCTCAGCTGTCCAGCGTAGAAATGTGGCTGAATCAAAATGTGAGTCGAATGGACTCAACTGTCCAGCAACTGGCCAGAGAGAATGCAGGTAATTACCTTCACATTTAGAAAAAAAAATATGTATACCTACAATGAATACTGCGTGCGTGCGTGCAGAGACGTAATGATCATATATGATGATATATAATCACTAGTGGTGTTTTAATCAAACTGCATACATTAAATGAATGATAGATTTAATGTTAATATTGTGCTTATTTCAGCCAACCTTGCTCAGCTGTCCAGCGTAGAAATGAGGATGAATCACAGCGAGAGTCGAGTGGAGCAACTGGCCGATAACAATGAAGGTAAATAACTTCACATGTTTCGCTGTTGTTGAAAAGGGTCTCTGATTATTTACATTCAATGTTTTTTCTTACAATTTAGGCATTTAGCAGATGCTCTTAATCCAGAGCAATTTTCAGTCAGCAAGAACAAAACATACCAAATAGCTGTAGCCTACAGAGTTCTGCGATACGATTTGGAAACCAAATAGCTGTAGCCTACAGTGGACTGTAACATTGCTTGGTCATCATGTAACTATATTACATGTATGCAGTCAGTGAACATTAACATTAGCGCTTTCATAGTTATATGGAGCATTTACCGTGGTGACGTTGATTAGGTAGCCTATAGCTTATTCAGCCAGCTGGGTTCAACGAGACAGCAGTGTCTCGTTAAGCCCCGATGTTTCCAAGACGAGCTATTGCGGATGAATCGATGGTCTTATAAAACATGTAAGCCTATGGCAAGTTAACTTAAGTTATATAGTTGATGCTGAGTGAGCACTAAGCAGCTCATTTGGTTGGCAAACCAGAGGCCAGCCAGCGGTAGCATGTTCAACAACCACCGTTCTATTCTGTCACTTCTCTGGTGCGCTGCTGCTGATCATCGCCTCCTCCTCCACCAGTTCAGTCACATAATAGTATAGCCTAGACTGTAAAGGTTAATCGCCAACATTCCCCAGCTCAGCCTCAGCCCTCTTCATATTAAATAAATACATTACACAAACAACAGAATTGTTATTTGTGTTATAATAAAATATATAAAAAAGAAATCACGAGCCCGAGGCTCGGCCCGGCCCGACAAATTATCGTGCATTTTGGGCCCTACCCTACCCGGGTCGGGTTCGGGCAGAGATTGAGGACTCTACTCCAGAGGGCCATTATAGTTCCACACTTACTCCAGAGGGCCACTATAGTTCCACACTCACTCCAGAGGGCCACTATAATTCCACACTCACTCCAGAGGGCCACTATAGTTCCACACTCACTCCAGAGGGCCACTATAGTTCCCCACACACTACAGAGGGCCAAATCAGTCCCACACTCACTCCAGAAGGCCACTATAGTTCCACACTCACTCCAGAGGGCCACTATAGTTCCCCACTCACTCCAGAGGGCCACTATAGATCCCCACTCACTCCAGAGGGCCACTATAGTTCCCCACTCACTCCAGAGGGCCACTATAGTTCCACACTCACTCCAGAAGGCCACTTTAGTTCCCCACTCACTCCAGATGGCCACTATAGTTCCACACTCACTCCAGAGGGCCACTATAGTTCCCCACTCACTCCAGAAGGCCACTATAGTTCCACACTCACTCCAGAGGGCCACTATAGTTCCACACGCATATGGTGTAAGACTTGTAGTGCCGCACATGCTCAGATGCCCTCTAGGCCGCACACAGAAGCCTGTGAACATAGACATTCAATGCATAGATGTGCCACGCAATGGTAGCCCTCAGGCCTACCATTCTGACATGTAATTTAATAATATTTGGACTGCTGGACAGCTGACAGGCTCTCTTTACTCTTAAAAAAATAGTATATATATTTTTGTATGTATATTTTCATGTGTGCGGCCTAGAGGGCATCTGAGCATGTGCTACATACCTCTTACACCATGTGTCCTTTGGGAAACCGGGCCAATATCAGTCACCAGAAGCAGAGACGTGTGATTTCAATTAGTCTAACTTGGTTAAAATGGATTTTCAAGTCACAATAGGTTCATATAGGATGTCATAAGACATGAATTTGCAACATAAAATGTCTGGGGTGAAACACCGAAGACAGAGTAGATAAACTATCCCAGAAGTGTTTTAAAACCTAACCATACTGGCTGGGTCAAAATGACTCAGTTTAAAATAAATAGTTTAACTATGAAATAAAAACATAAAAAATGAAGACCTTTCTTCACAGTCGGATTGTATTAAAATACATGATCTTCAGGATAAATTCAGGGTCAACAGAAATCTCTCCATCAACCATATTTGATTAATATAATTCAGAAACATTATTTAACTATAAGAACTACTGGTGTTTTAAGCAAACTGCACTAATTAATGAGTGATTTAATGTTAATATTGCTATCATTTCAGCCAACCTTGCTCAGCTGTCCAGCGTAGAAATGTGGCTGAATCAAAATGTGAGTCGAATGGACTCAACTGTCCAGCAACTGGCCAGAGAGAATGCAGGTAATTACCTTCACATTTAGAAAAAAATGTATGTATACCTACAATGAATACTGCGTGCATGTGTGCGTGCAGAGACGTAATGTTTTTATAATCGTCATGCCATTAACTTTTACTGCAAAAGAAAGGAGTTCCCTTTTAAACAGAAGTAGTTATTTTAGAGTTAACAGTGATTTAAGTTGCCTCGTCAGAAACTGATTTACCTTTCTTTGTGCTTGTCTTTTGTTGTTTTTTCTTAGCTAAGCTCAGCTATACATTTTCCGTTTAAAAAGCCATCCATGGCCCAACAACCCTCTAGGGGTCTAGACTGCTCTGATATTATTTTTAACACTGCTGACCCTAAACCATGGTCTATTAAAATAATTGGAATAAAAACATTTTGCCTAAGTCACTTACTGCAGAAGTAATTTGGCCTAAAAAAGGTTATATATATATACAGTATATATATTTTTTTAAATATATTTTCATGTGTGCGGCCTACAGGGCATCTGAGCATGTCCTACACCATACCTCTTACACCATGTGTCCTTTGGGAAACCGGGCCAATATCAGTCACCAGAAGCAGAGACGTGTGATTTCAATTAGTCTAACATGGTTAAATGGATTTTCAAGTCACAATAGGTTCATATAGGATGTCGTAAGACATGAATTTGCAACATAAAATGTCTGAGGTGAAACACCGAAGACAGAGTAGATAAACTACCCCAGAAGTGTTTTAACACCTAACCATACTGGCTGGGTCAAATGACTCAGTTTAAAATAAATAGTTTAACTATGAAATAAAAACATACAAAATTAAGACCTTTCTTCACAGGCGGATTGTATTAAAATACATGATCTTCAGGATAAATTCAGAGTCAACAGAAATCTCTCCCTCAACCATATTTGATTAATATAATTCAGAAACATTATATAACTATAAGAACTACTGGTGTTTTAATCAAACTGCACTAATTAATGAGTGATTGAATGTTAATATTGCTATCATTTCAGCCAACCTTGCTCAGCTGTCCAGCGTAGAAATGAGGCTGAATCAAAATGTGAGTCGAATGGAGCAACTGGCCAGAGAGAATGCAGGTAATTACCTTCACATTTAGAAAAAAATGTATGTACCTACAATGAATACTGCGTGCGTGCGTGCAGGGACGAAATGTTTTTATAATCGTCATGGGGGTGCCCCTCCTTCCCCCCCGCCGCAACGGGGGAAAAAAGTTTATTTTTCTTTCCACCCTAAACCCAAGCTTCTAAACACTTATAGTTTAAGCGCCAGGGACGTTATCCCGTCTTTAATCCAACTATGCATTGTTAGCCAGGGCCGTAAAGACGTCTTTTATCACTTTTAATTGGATTTCAATAGATGGGGCTGTTGCACAACATGTGACTGCGACCCCAAATTAAAAAAACATAAAAAATGAAGACCTATCTTCACAGTCGGATTGTAATAAAATACATGATCTTCGGGATAAATTCAGGATCAACAGAAATCTCTCCCTCAACCATATTTGATTAATATAATTCAGAAACATTATTTAACTATAAGCACTACTGGTGTTTTAATCAAACTGCACTAGGTAATGTGTTATGATGTCTTCATCCCCCCCCCCCCTCCATCTGCTTCCCCCCCCCCCCCATCCCCCATTCTCTCTTTCTTTCTTTTTTTCTATGATGCAAGAAAGATGTATTTGGCGCTGCACTGTGGCGACATGGACTAGGGTTACGCTTGCATGCGGGCCCTTTGTCTAAGACAAATTTCTTCCTCGGGAGACTAATAAAGTATACAATACTAATTAATGAGTGATTTAATGTTAATATTGTTATGATTTCAGCCAACCTTGCTCAGCTGTCCAGCGTAGAGAATGCAGGTAATTACCTTCACATTTAGAAAAAAAATGATGTACCTTCAATGAATACTGTGTGGACTCAGAGAGAGAGTAGAGGTGGACTCAGGTGTTGGAGCCGGTTGGAGCCGGTTGGAGCCAATGGCTGCGCTGACGGATCTATAGGCAACGGGGTGCGTTGCCTATATGCCCATGTGGACTTCTGAAATGTCCACATGGGGTCATCCCTATGTTCCCCAGGTTCTATGTTCCCCAGGTTCTATGTCCCCCACTCAAAAAATAAAGAAACGGTTCTATAAAAGGTTCTATTTCCCCCACTCAACCGGCACGGAGCATGGAGGCTGTAGACCAGGGGTGGTGCAACTTTGACGATGGAGAGGGCCACTATATTTCCAAACTCACTCCCTATAGGGCCATATGTTAATGTCGTTGCAAAAATAGCCCATCTACAAGCTCAATTGAGCTTGTAGATCGGCTATTTTTGCTATATTCTTATTGGAATCCTGAAAATGTACATGTTTATGTCATTTCAAATGCCTTTAATTATACGTGTGTTGAGCATTGAGCTACTAATTTAGACTGAAGTAATTAAAGCAGGTCATGTTCACATGTTGTGGAATTGTAAACAGCTGGAACCAATATTATATCAGTATTCTGATATTAACCTGAGGGCCACCTTAAGTGAAGGTGGGGGCCGCATGTCTGCGGCACTCTGTCTGCAGCTCTCCTCTCTCTGTGCATCCCTTGACTCCTTCAAAACCTCTCAAAGGGCACCTATACGGACGGCTGCAATTCCAAACTATGGCCCCCGTAGAATCTGTGTATAGCGAACTCAGCCGAAATCAAACTTGAAGACCAGCTGCTGAAGCTCAAGCCCGACAAGTCGGCAAGACTGAGACGCCGTGAACAAGAATACTGGCCTCTAAGACAACCACTCCATGAGAAGGGATTCAAAACCAGAATGCGACATCCAGGAATTCTACAGGTGTCGATCGGCTCCGAAATGTTCACGTTCAGGGATCCAGACACAGCCAAGAGGGAAATGAAAGAGAAATTCCCCGACCTAAAAGTTGACTGACAGTAGTCTAAAGCCGTAACACTGCGTGCAAAATATTATTTGGCACCGAGCGTTACACCGAAATCAACGCCTGACTGCTCCCAAGGTGGTAAGCCCATGTTTTCCTTTTTCTCTCAATCTGACTGTCTGATTAATAAACTATAAACGAGTGGTTTGCGCCACAATTCATCCACCAGGCTGAGACTCTATGGATACGCCTGCGGCCCATATCGCCCCTCACACACATTATACACAAACACACACACACACATCCATCTCATCCATCTCATTCACTTCATTCGCCGCACTTGACGTTGTGTGTGCTCCATTTATGGATTAAAATGAGGATGGGAACATAATCCTAAAGAAAACGCCTGACGACGGGCTATATAGACAGCCACGAAACAGCCTGCTATTAGTCCCTTGTTTTGTTGCTTTCTTTTTTGTGCTTTTTATTTTCTTTCATCTAGCCGCTGTCTTTTACTGAGGCAGGCGGTGCGCGTTGCGCGAATGCATGTGCCCTTTATTCTAATTATAATTTATTTGTTTCGTTTTCGCCCATACGCAATTCAAAATGACCACAACAATTTAAAATTGAATAGTTGTCTACCTATTTTCTACTTCTAATGGTGTTATTTTGTTTGTCGGTTTTTCTTTGTTTACTGGTTTATGATTAGTTAGTTTGGTTCCACTTATATCACGTCGATCAATGCAACGACGATTGCGCTAAGGATCGAACAGATCATTTGATTTATCATTATCTATTATTTATTTGAATGATTCAAGCCTATACTGTCTAGTCCAATTGTCCGTTTTTCCTTTAGTCTTATCTCTTCTTGCGCATAAGGCCTACGAGTTCAGCTATTCTCTCGAGCTGTGCATTTCAGCCAGCGAGTGAGTGCAACCAAATGGACCCTTTTGGTTTCGATTTAAAATTACGCTTCCAGAGTTACATATAATTTAAATTAATACACCTGTGCGCAGAGTATATCAAAACCTATATTTGTGCCCCTCGATTTGATTTTGTTCTTTCTTTTAATGATAATTAAAAGTAATGTCCATCAATTTAAACCCACATGAGATGAGTAAATGCTACTGACTATTTAATCATTATTTCTCTCACTTGAGTGATCTTGGCTTGTTAATATTAAAAATGTTAAAAAAATAACGAGAGCTCTGGTATGTAGATATGAACAAACTAGAGCTCCAAAATGTTAACTCAGGCCAAATTTTGAGGGTGGCCTGGCCCCTGACGCCTGGCTTCATAATGTTTTGGGTTTATAGGCTACTTTTAAGTTCTATACTTCCTTAATTATTTCGTATTTTCTTCTTTGTGTTGTGTGTAGCTACTATTATAAAAAAAAAAAAGAAAGAAAGAAAAGAAAAGAAAAAAAAAAAGAAAAAGAAAATTGAATCAAATATAAAATTGGGGGGGGGAGCCTGACAATGATGTCACTGGTGAGCAGGAGTGAATCTGAAGAGCAACCAGGAGTGAAGGACTCCTGTGACCTCGCTGGTTTGGAAAACCAGGAGCTCAAGTGGGACTGGAGGTGTTGAGTCAAAACTCAGGAGTAGACATCTTCCATAATTATATGTGGCCAACACTACACTTCCCAGAATGCAGCAGCAAAATGGCTGCTGCTAATTAGGAGCACCCGAAGGGTTTAAAATGCCACACAAACAAACGGAAACCAGAGAGAAGAAGCTCCAATTTATTTAATTAAATTCTGAATCAAATTCTTATTAGGACTCTTATTAGGCCTCCTGTGTGATATAGCTGAATATGGGTAGGCCGGAAGTCTGCTCGACTGTATTTTAACATTAAGTTATAATGGTGGTGCCTGAAGAGGTAGTACTTGGTTTACAAGTGGCTCGGGAGCCACATGCGGCCTGCAGGTTAATATCGGAATACTGATACTGGCTATTATTGATTTCAGCTGTTATAATTGCAAACATGACCCACTTTAACTTCCGTCTAAATTAGTACATGGGGATTATGGATTATATGAATATAGCCGAGAACATGTGTGTGTGTGTGTGAGCGGGAAACATAGAACCTGGGAAACATAGAACCAGGGGAACATAGAACCAGGGGAACATAGAACCTGGGGAACATAGAACCTGGGGAACATAGAACCTGGGGAACAGAGAACCTGGGGAACATAGAACCAGGGGAACATAGAACCTGGGGAACATAGAACCAGGGGAACATAGAACCTGGGGAACATAGAACCTGGGGAACATAGAACCTGGGGAACATAGAACCAGGGGAACATAGAACCTGGGGAACATAGAACCAGGGGAACATAGAACCTGGGGAACATAGAACCTGGGGAACATATAACCTGGGAAACATAGAACCTAGGGAACATAGAACCTGGGGAACATAGAACCAGGGGAACATAGAACCTGGGGAACATAGAACCAGGGGAACATAGAACCTGGGGAACATAGGACCTGGGGAACATAGAACCTGGGGAACATAGGACCTGGGGAACATAGGGATGACCCCAGACTGGCCACTCACAGCGCACCCTCTTCTCAAACGTGCTGAAGGTCCCATGCTCGCCTATTTCGAGCTATTGCGCGTCTCGTTACGCAACATGAACCACCCGCATGTTTGTTTACTTTAGAACGTTGTATGTATGTAAACAAGATGAAGAAACTCTCACAATAATCTGTTACAGGATACAGGCCTGATACAGGAAACAGTGTTGTCATGAAAACATTATGTAATATTTCACTTTCTGTCAAAATCTTTCACAAATATCATAGAATGAGCTGCCCCCCCTCTCTCCCTCTATCTATCTATCTATCTATCTATCTATCTATCTATCTATCTATCTATCTATCTATCTATCTATCTATCTATCTCTCTCTCTCTCTCTCTCTCTCATGTAATTAATAATCTAATGAATGTTTTTATAATCATATGAATAATGTGATAATCTCTTGTGTTGACAGACCAACCAAAGGTGGCCTTCGGTGCTTATTATTTGGGTACTGGAGTTATTGGACCATATATTTCTCTAACCACTCTGGTTTATCAGAGAGTTCACACCAACATCGGCAACGCCTACAATCCATCTACAGGTAGGTGGTGATTAACTTCATTATGTTAATGAGATTTACATTAAGTGATTAAGGTGATTAATGAGCTTTATGACCTGTGTGTGTGTGTGTGTGTGTGTGTGTGTGTGTGCGCTTGTGTCTCTGTGTGTGTGTGCTTGTCTCTGTGTGTGCTTGTGTCTGTGTCTGTGTGTGTGTGTGTGTGTGTGTGTGTGTGTACGTGTGAACATGACCCCAACATGACCCCTGCGTGTGTGTGTGTGTGTGTGTGTGTGCGTGCGAACATGACCCCAACATGACCCCAACATGACCCCTGTGTGTGTGTGTGCGTGGGAACATGACCCCAACATGACCCGTGTGTGTGTGTGTGTGCGTGCGTGCGAACATGACCCCAACATGACCCGTGTGTGTGTGTGTGTGTGTGTGTGTGTGTGCGTGCGTGCGAACATGACCCCAACATGACCCCTGTGTGTGTGTGTGTGTGTGTGTGTGTGTGTACGTGTGAACATGACCCCAACATGACCCCTGCGTGTGTGTGTGTGTGTGTGCGTGCGTGCGAACATGACCCCAACATGACCCCAACATGACCGCTGTGTGTGTGTGTGTGTGTTTGTGCGTGCGAACATGACCCCAACATGACCGCTGTGTGTGTGTGTGTGTGTGTGTGTGTGTGTGTGTGTGTGTGTGTGTGTGTGTGTGTGTGCGAACATGACCCCAACATGACCCCTGTGTGTGTGTGTGTGTGTGTGTGTGTGTGCGTGCGAACATGACCCCAACATGACCCCTGTGTGTGTGTGTGTGTGTGTGTGTGTGTGTGTGTGTGCGAACATGACCCCCGTGTGTGTGTGTGTGTGTGGGAACATGACCCCAACATGACCCCTGTGTGTGTGTGTGTGTGTGTGTGTGTGTGTGTGTGTGTGTGTGTGTGTGTGTGCGTGCGTGTGTGCGTGCGAACATGACCCCAACATGACCCCTGTGTGTGTGTGTGTGTGTGTGTGTGTGTGTGTGTGTGTGCGTGCGAACATGACCCCAACATGACCCCTGTGTGTGTGTGTGTGTGTGTGTGTGTGTGTGTGCGCGGACATGACCCCAACATAACCCCTGTGTGTGTGTGTGTGTGTGTGTGTGTGTGTGTGTGTGTGTGTGTGTGTGTGTGTGTGTGTGTGTGTGTGTGTGCGCGAACATGACCCCAACATGACCCCTGTGTGTGTGTGTGCCTGTGCGTGTGTGTGCGTGCGAACATGACCCCAACATGACCCCAACATGACCCCTGTGTGTGTGTGTGTGTGTGTGTGTGTGTGTGTGTGTGTGTGTGTGTGTGTGTGTGTGTGCGTGCGAACATGACCCCAACATGACCCCAACATGACCCCTGTGTGTGTTGCAGGCTTTTTTCACGCTCCATCCAGAGGTGTTTATTACTTCAGATTCACTGCAGCTACCTATGGATCATCTGCATCAGCACAGAGTATGGGGATCTACATGTATAAAAATAATCAGCTACTCATTTATAACTATGGACAAAATTCTCATTGGGGGTTAGAATACATGTCTAATGCAGTGGTGGTGGAGATGGAGGTGGGAGACACAGTAGACATGAGGGTACCTGGTGGCTTCAGGTTCTATGATGACCCAAACAACCACAACACCTTCAGTGGTTTCCTGCTCTATGCTCTGTAACACTGATGGAGACTCACTGAGTACATTTACTCACATACTCTATCCTCAGTAACACTGATGGAGACTCACTGAGTACATTTACTCACATACTCTATCCTCAGTAACACTGATGGAGACTCACTGAGTACATTTACTCACATACTCTATGCTCCATAACACTGATGGAGACTCACTGAGTACATTTACTCACATACTGTATCCTCTGTAACACTGATGGAGACTCACTGAGTACATTTACTCACATACTCTATCCTCTGTAACACTGATGGAGACTCACTGAGTACATTTACTCACATACTCTATGCTCTGTAACACTGATGGAGACTCACCGAGTACATTTACTCACATACTCTATGCTCTGTAACACTGATGGAGACTCACCGAGTACATTTACTCACATACTCTATCCTCTGTACCACTGATGGAAACTCACTGAGTACATTTACTCACATACTCTATCCTCTGTACCACTGATGGAAACTCACTGAGTACATTTACTCACATACTCTATCCTCTGTACCACTGATGGAAACTCACTGAGTACATTTACTCACATACTCTATCCTCTGTACCACTGATGGAAACTCACTGAGTACATTTACTCACATACTCTATCCTCTGTACCACTGATGGAAACTCACTGAGTACATTTACTCACATACTCTATCCTCTAATATTGTAACTTTTACTTTTACTCCAGTACAAATGTGAGTACTTCTTCCTCCACTGGTCCTGCTAGCATTACATTAAAGGGACACTTCACCCCTTTTGTAACCAGATCTTATTACTAGAAACACCGTCCTGGGGTTTCTATGTGGTAATAATGATGAGTTTTTAGATATGTTAGTATTTCATAATGTCCATGATGTCATGGACACTGAGCTCACCACCTTCCTGCACTACAATTCCCATAATGCTTTGGTGCACTGCTCCTCCTTGTGGATAGGGGGAGATGCTGTCTTACTGAGACAACATGTAGTCCAGGAAGGGAGTGAGCCCAGTGTCCATGACATCACGGACACTTTGAAATACTAAAATATCTAAAAATACATTTTATTAATTATTACCCACATAAAACCCCCCAGGAAAATGTTTCTTGTCTCTCAAACATAATTAAAATAAAGATCTGGTTATATGGCAATAAAATAAGGTGAAGTGTCCCTTTAACTCATTTACCTCCAACACTATAAACTATATTAAACTATGTCTAAACCTAACCTTATTCCTAACCTTAACCTCAGTAAAACTATGTCTAAACCTAACCTTATTACTAACCTTAACCACAGTAAAACTATGTCTAAACCTAACTTTATTCCTAACCTTATTTTTCAAAAATCGAAGAACGACTGACATTTTTAGAATCTGATCTCAGGTGAGAATGGGTTTATCAGACCAGTGTGTGTCCAGTGGAAACCTTGTATGAATCTGATCAACAAGCTTATTGAGTACCTGTTATCAATACGCTTTGGGCTTATCCAGTACCCGTTATCAATACGCTTTGGGTTTATTGAGTATACCCGTTATCAATAATCTTTGGGTTTATCCAGTACCCGTTATCAATAATCTTTTAAAGTGACATATTAACCAGTTATCAGTTTATTTAATATTATTATTTTGGTAAGAAGGTCAATTGCCTTCCGTCTGTTAGAAAAGTACTGTATTTGAAGACCCTTAGTAAAAGATACTGGTTCTGTTTAGAATGTTATCGTCTCCCGTATTTCCACAAAATAATAGAAAATGCTCGACAGTGGTCTCAATAAGAACCCGGCTCGATAAGTCTGATCGATAAGGTGATCGTTATCGATAAGAACCCGGCTCGATAAGCCTGATCGATAAGGTGATCGTTATCGATAAGAACCCGGTTCGATAAGTCTGATCGATAAGGTGATCGTTATCTATACAAATGAACGATATATATATATATGAGAGAGAGATAGAGAGAGATTTTTTTCATATCATGAGAACGATGGCTTCCATTTTCGTATTGCAACTTTCCAGGAATAGAAAGTCTGCCGTTTTTATTAGCTTGTATTCCCCATCGATGATGTCACTGGTCGTGAAGACCAATTATATGAAGGTCGTTTGAAAAGTGGTGAAGTGGTCCTTTAAAAAGCTACAATAAAATCGTTAAAATAAACGAATAGGAATGTTCCTTAAAGTGTCCCGGCACTAAGGTGACTTGTCAGAGATGGTTAATCCTCCTGAAAAGGAGGATTCCCCGCCTGATGGAGGGGAAAGGAACTGGTTGGAATAACGTGTTCCTTCCACACGCTACGTCCAACCAGGGAAACTCCCCCCTGTCAGGTGTAAAGGAGCAACTTGGACACTCAGGCATGAAGGAAGCATGAGTTCAAGTCCGTTGCTCTCCCCTTGTCCCCCATATATGGGGACTAGGTTGCTCTCCCCTTGTACCCCATATATGGGGACTAGGGGGTGTGTAGAGCCCAGGATCAGATGATTGACACAGGGGTGAAAAATGGGTTACAAAATCGTGGGATAAAATATATATATAAAGAAAAAGGATTTTAAAGATGAGATCATAAATTTAAATCAATGGATTAATTGTTCTGATTAAACAAAACTGCTTTGATAAACATTTTACAACTACATGCAGTTGGTAATGGCTTTTAATCATTTAGATTATGAATGAAGTGAAGAATTTAAGTGAAGAATAACAGATTATAGACCTGTTACTTTTAGGATGATAAGTATGTTGTTAAAGTTTAAATGTTTTGTAAGGCCCCATACACACATTCAGAACACATGTTCTGTGTCTTGCCACAATGCAATTCCAACGGGAGTCACATGGTTTGACCAAACATTTGTGTTTGATGGGCAGAACACAGCCTGTGTTGTGTTATTGTTGTGTTATTGTGTAAGGGTTATTGTCTACTGTGTTGTGTCATTGTGTAAAGGCCTATTCATAGTCTGGATTTTCGGTGATTTGGTGACCACCGCTCCGGTGATGAGGTGACCACCGCTCCGGTGGTGAGCTGACCACCGCTCCGGTGGTGAGCTGACCACCGCTCCGGTGGTGAGCTGACCACCGGAGCTGAAATAACGTTGAGCGGTGGTGAGTAAAAACAGAGAAGGGCTGGAGCGGTGGTTTGCTCTTCACCTTGGCTCAGTGACGTCATTGTAGTTCGGTGGTCACCTCAGTGACGTCATGTTGTAGTTCGGTGGTCACCTCAGTGACGTCATGTTGTAGTTCGGTGGGCACCTCAGTGACGTCATGTTGTAGTTCGGTGGTCACCTCAGTGACGTCATGTTGTAGTTCCGTGGTCACCTCAGTGACGTCATGTTGTAGTTCGGTGGTCACCTCAGTGACGTCATGTTGTAGTTCGGTGGTCACCTCAGTGACGTCATGTTGTAGTTCGGTGGTCACCCCACCACCGTAAATCCAGACTATGTATGAGCCTTAAGTATAAGGAAATGTAGTCACATTTTGGTAGTCTGGCTAGGAGGACGTTTCTGGTGACCTGGTTGAATATGGCAAGATGTTCATCGTTAACTGAAATTGTTCTACTAGTTAGCATTTGTTTAGATAAGTTGATAAATGGGAATTCAAATGTAGTACACTTTTATTGTACTTTCTGTTTAATGAGATGATTTTTTCTTTTCTGTTTAATATAATCAAACTATCAATCAATTATGCTAAATAATGTTAAGGGCAGTAAAAACTCTTAATTGGTAAATAACGAGAAGCAAAGATTAATATGAGTTGGTTTCTCTCCCTTCTTTTTTTGATTACTTTCTGTAAAACTTAACTCTTAAAAAATCAATCAATAAAAGGCGTGCAAATGTCCTCCAGGTTGTTCCTCACAGTTTCTTCTTATGTAGACAAGTGAAATATTGTTCCTGGTGTTCTAAAATTATAAATAATATAAATATTATTGTAATATAAATAATTAAATATTGTTCCCATGGTGTTCTTCAAATGGTAAATGGAGCTTTTTATATATAGCACCATTATCCAAGGCGCTTTACATAGATTGTGCATCAATTCACACACATTCACACACCTTTACATAGACTGTGCGTTACATTCACCCATTCACACACCGATGGCGGAGGAAACCATGCAAGGCACCAACCAGCACATCAGGAGCAATCAGGGGTTCAGAGTCTTGCTCAAGGACACTTGGACACTAACTCTGGGGGAGCCCACAGGGATTACAATTTAGGCATTTAGCAGACGCTCTTAATCCAGAGCGATTTACATTAAGCAAGAACAAAAAGCATGGAAATACATCACATAAAAAGTCGTTATCATGAAACATGCGTAAGCTAAGAAATTAACAGTGAAATATCTATATATATACTATACTATGCTATACATAATACTATGAAGTGCTATGACTACATACAATGCCATTCTAGTGCTGTCTACATAGCATGCTATGAGTATGTATCAAATGCTAATCTAAGTCTACAAAAAGTGCTATCTAAGTGATTGTGGTTTTTATCATGAACATTAGAACATTAGTCGGGACCTTATTATCGTCATATAGTTGAAAAGTGGCGAAGTGGTCCTTTAAGGAACTGCTGTAGTAAAGTCTTGCTCACTAAACACACACACACACACACACACACACACATAAACACAAATATGGGCGTACGCCGGAATGACAGCAATTTCCGGCATTCATCATTCCAGCGTGAACTTGAACTTTGGCGTGCGCCCGGCTCCTAAAATGTTAATATAAAACTGTAGGTTATGAGTATACATGTAAAAAAGCAATTAAAAGTACACACTTAAAAACAATATAATGTAACACCTGTGTCGTATAGAATAGATAGTGTAGAACAGTTACTAAGTTACAATCAAGGGTTAGACGTAGGACTAGTTAGGTTGGTCTACTGGAGCCAGAGGGGTAAATAATGAGACCAGATGCAAGACTCAAATCATTTATATCAATTGAAATAGGAAAAAACTAGAATAAAACATTATGCACAAACATACAGCATGACAGTAAACAACAAATGAAATAGGTATACCTTGATATCAATAGATGAATCTTAGGTTTTTAATCCTCAGGGATTCATCTGTGGGTGCACCCAACTACACTGACTGATTGACACCTTGTGCAACTGTTGCAGTGTTGAAACCAGTACAGTTTAGTATTAAATGCATTTCAAAATCAATTCCTCAATTAGGATTTGAATCCAAATATAAGCACTTCACGTGCTGCAATAACCAGGACAATAAATACAAACAATAAACCCTTACACCACTAAGTGGCTATATGAAATTGTCCCAAAGACACAAAGTGCCTACACCTTAGTGAGCGTGTGTAAGTGTTGGCTGTTACAGCCTGCACTGCTCCTCACAGGGCAGAGGGTGTGTGTGTGCTATTCTTAATTGTCCAGTCCTGCACTGTTCCTCACAGGGCAGAGGGTGTGTGTGTGCTATTCTTAATCGTCCAGTCCTGCACTGTTCCTCACAGGGCAGAGGGTGTGTGTGTGCTATTCTTAATTGTCCAGTCCTGCACTGTTCCTCACAGGGCAGAGGGTGTGTGTGTGCTATTCTTAATTGTCCAGTCCTGCACTGTCCCTCACAGGGCAGAGGGTGTGTGTGTGTGCTATTCTTAATTGTCCAGTCCTGCACTGTTCCTCACAGGGCAGAGGGTGTGTGTGTGTGCTATTCTTAATTTTCCAGTCCTGCACTGTTCCTCACAGGGCAGAGGGTGTGTGTGTGCTATTCTTAATTGTCCAGTCCTGCACTGTTCCTCACAGGGCAGAGGGTGTGTGTGTGCTATTCTTAATTGTCCAGTCCTGCACTGTTCCTCACAGGGCAGAGGGTGTGTGTGTGCTATTCTTAATTGTCCAGTCCTGCACTGTTCCTCACAGGGCAGAGGGTGTGTGTGTGCTATTCTTAATTGTCCAGTCCTGCACTGTTCCTCCCAGGGCAGAGGGTGTGTGTGTGTGCTATTCTTAATTGTCCAGTCCTGCACTGCTCCTCACAGGGCAGAGGGTGTGTGTGTGCTATTCTTAATTGTCCAGTCCTGCACTGTTCCTCACAGGGCAGAGGGTGTGTGTGTGTGCTATTCTTAATTGTCCAGTCCTGCACTGTTCCTCACAGGGCAGAGGGTGTGTGTGTGCTATTCTTAATTGTCCAGTCCTGCACTGTTCCTCACAGGGCAGAGGGTGTGTGTGTGCTATTCTTAATTGTCCAGTCCTGCACTGTTCCTCACAGGGCAGAGGGTGTGTGTGTGCTATTCTTAATTGTCCAGTCCTGCACTGTCCCTCACAGGGCAGAGGGTGTGTGTGTGCTATTCTTAATTGTCCATTCCTGCACCGCTCCTTGCAGGGCAGAGGGTGTGTGTGTGCTATTCTTAAATGTCCATTCCTGCACTGCTCCTCACAGGGCAGAGGGTGTGTGGATTATATACGTGAGACAATGTCCAGTTCTAGTGTGTGTAGTCTGTGTGCATCACCGCCCAATACTGCACTGCTCCTTGCAGGGCAGTGTATGTGTGACAATGTCCTTCCACACTGGGGGGAACAAGGCTACGGGGCTGGGTCTGTCCCAAGGAGAATTCAACACGGTCTGCAGGGTTCCTCCAATCACGGGCAGCTCGCCATCCTTGGACCGACCAGAGTCGGGCTGAATCAGAACAGAACTGATCCAAACCAAAACACCTGACCTGCATAAAGCAAGGCCAGAGGCATCTCTGTGTTAATGTCTAAAACAATAGCTTCATAAACACAATTCTGTATAAGGTTTCACTTCAAATACTTTTGGAAATAGATACATTAAACCTTTCAAATTCACAAATAATGTAACGATTACAATTAAATTCAACAGTAGTCCAAACGAAACAAAACAAAATAAAATTAATCTTCCTCTCACCGATGGTGGTGTATTCCTTATAAATTAAGTGCAGGGTCCAGCAATTGTGAGTGAGACACTACAAATAAAAAGGAGTAACATTGATTGAGAACACATCATTTTTACCAAAATAAAGTATAATACACTTAAAGTGCAAAAAACGTTTTTAGCTGAACACCAAACACACTTAAATTACAGTTGATTACTCAATTCTTCATTGAACAAACTAAACAGTCACCAGCAGAGCTGGGACACTGTTTGTCACTCAGGTTTGCAAATGAAATCAGTACAGCTTTAGATGACTCAATGTTGCTCCTCACAACAGCCTAACATCATTAATGCTGTGTTTTGTTGCACACAACTGACGTTATTATTCTATATTTTAGCTTTTCACTCTGTCTGCAGCTCTCCTCTCTCTGTGCATCCCTTGACTCCTTCAAAACCTCTCAAAGGGCACCTATACGGACGGCTGCAATTCCAAACTATGGCCCCCGTAGAATCTGTGTATAGCGAACTCAGCCGAAATCAAACTTGAAGACCAGCTGCTGAAGCTCAAGCCCGACAAGTCGGCAAGACTGAGACGCCGCGAACAAGAATACTGGCCTCTAAGACAACCACTCCATGAGAAGGGATTCAAAACCAGAATGCGACATCCAGGAATTCTACAGGTGTCGATCGGCTCCGAAATGTTCACGTTCAGGGATCCAGACACAGCCAAGAGGGAAATGAAAGAGAAATTCCCCGACCTAAAAGTTGACTGACAGTAGTCTAAAGCCGTAACACTGCGTGCAAAATATTATTTGGCACCGAGCGTTACACCGAAATCAACGCCTGACTGCTCCCAAGGTGGTAAGCCCATGTTTTCCTTTTTCTCTCAATCTGACTGTCTGATTAATAAACTATAAACGAGTGGTTTGCGCCACAATTCATCCACCAGGCTGAGACTCTATGGATACGCCTGCGGCCCATATCGCCCCTCACACACATTATACACAAACACACACACACACATCCATCTCATCCATCTCATTCACTTCATTCGCCGCACTTGACGTTGTGTGTGCTCCATTTATGGATTAAAATGAGGATGGGAACATAATCCTAAAGAAAACGCCTGACGACGGGCTATATAGACAGCCACGAAACAGCCTGCTATTAGTCCCTTGTTTTGTTGCTTTCTTTTTTGTGCTTTTTATTTTCTTTCATCTAGCCGCTGTCTTTTACTGAGGCAGGCGGTGCGCGTTGCGCGAATGCATGTGCCCTTTATTCTAATTATAATTTATTTGTTTCGTTTTCGCCCATACGCAATTCAAAATGACCACAACAATTTAAAATTGAATAGTTGTCTACCTATTTTCTACTTCTAATGGTGTTATTTTGTTTGTCGGTTTTTCTTTGTTTACTGGTTTATGATTAGTTAGTTTGGTTCCACTTATATCACGTCGATCAATGCAACGACGATTGCGCTAAGGATCGAACAGATCATTTGATTTATCATTATCTATTATTTATTTGAATGATTCAAGCCTATACTGTCTAGTCCAATTGTCCGTTTTTCCTTTAGTCTTATCTCTTCTTGCGCATAAGGCCTACGAGTTCAGCTATTCTCTCGAGCTGTGCATTTCAGCCAGCGAGTGAGTGCAACCAAATGGACCCTTTTGGTTTCGATTTAAAATTACGCTTCCAGAGTTACATATAATTTAAATTAATACACCTGTGCGCAGAGTATATCAAAACCTATATTTGTGCCCCTCGATTTGATTTTGTTCTTTCTTTTAATGATAATTAAAAGTAATGTCCATCAATTTAAACCCACATGAGATGAGTAAATGCTACTGACTATTTAATCATTATTTCTCTCACTTGAGTGATCTTGGCTTGTTAATATTAAAAATGTTAAAAAAATAACGAGAGCTCTGGTATGTAGATATGAACAAACTAGAGCTCCAAAATGTTAACTCAGGCCAAATTTTGAGGGTGGCCTGGCCCCTGACGCCTGGCTTCATAATGTTTTGGGTTTATAGGCTACTTTTAAGTTCTATACTTCCTTAATTATTTCGTATTTTCTTCTTTGTGTTGTGTGTAGCTACTATTATAAAAAAAAAAAAGAAAGAAAGAAAAGAAAAGAAAAAAAAAAAGAAAAAGAAAATTGAATCAAATATAAAATTGTTCTGCAAGCACACCACCTGCCATAGGCACATTAGATATCAAGCTTAAGGTTTCTCTCCCCCTTCCCGGGTACTGAGGCATAGCCCCTTAGAATGATTAGTGTTATTATGATGTTACTTGACATCATTAATTTCTGTATGTCTGCGTGTCTATGTTGTGTAATTTGTTTAGTGTTTTTGTTTAGTTTTTTGTTTGCTATTACTCACTACCCCAATGTTGTCTTGTATTTAAATGTACTTAACTCCAAGTGGTATTCTGATAAAAATGAATGTAAATATTACAATTGTGTGCATCCTCAGGCGGGCATTGAGCCTTATACATCAGGTCTCACCAGAGGTAATCGTAATGACAGGCTCCATTTATTTAATGCAACTGCAAGATTTAAGCTAAACCTACTCCAAGTACTATGTCTAAATTAAATATAATATCTTGGAATGTAAGAGGCTTGGGTCACGCTATTAAACGCAAAACAGTTCTAACACATCTTAAAAAATACAAAGCCTCTATAGCACTATTACAAGAAACTCATATGACTTCAATAGAGCACTTAAAACTCAAAAACGGCTGGGTCGGGCAAGTTTTCTCCTCCTCTTTTAAATCAAATAGTAGAGGAGTCGCCATCCTCATTGACAAACAGATTCCTTTCATATTTGAAAACCAAATACTTGATTCAGAGGGAAGATATATTCTAATTACTGGCTCCGTGTGTGGTCAACATATGACACTATTAAACGTATACGCTCCTAATGAGGACTGTCCTGAGTTCATGGCTGAAATGATCACGCTGTTTAGCTATCATTGTAGAGGTGTGGGCCTAATTGCAGGAGATCTCAATCTCCTAATGGATCCGATGGCTGATAAAGCTCCGCCTGCACTGGTGAGATCAAGATCCTCTGCAGCCCTGAATGGTCTATGCGAGGAGGTTGGCCTCATTGATGTATGGAGGGAATTTAACCCCAACTCTAGAAATTATACCTTTTTTTCCAACCCACACAAATCCTATTCAAGATTAGATTACTTCTTGATTCCATGTGGCATGGCCCACTCGGTATCAAAATGTGATATAGGACAGATTGTCATCTCAGACCACGCCCCTATCTTTCTTGACATCACACTAACCCAACCCAAGCCGGTGTCTAAGAGCTGGAAGTTTAATACCTCTCTCCTAATTGATAGTGAGTTTGACTCATACTTTAAAAAAGTCGTCTCTGATTTCTTTAATGAAAACAAGCATTCGGAGGTGACTGCAGCTATGTTATGGGACGCTGCAAAAGCTACTTTTCGCGGCTATATAATTTCATATGCTTCATTTAAAAAAAGAGAGTCCAAAAAGGCCAGAACCGAACTAGAGAACCAATTAAAACAGCTGGAAACAATCCATAGACATACACCTTCGGATCCAAACTGGAAGGCGCTATCAGCAGTCAAAACTAAATTGGAGCTTGATTATGTCAATGACACCAAAAAACTATTATTGTTTTCAAGACAAAAACACTATGAATTTAATAATAGAATTGGTAAATTGTTGTCATATCAACTTAAAAAAGAACACACAGAACGCCAAATTAAAGCAATTAGGACACAGAATCAGGAAATTTCATATGACCCGGAGGTGATTAATGACACATTTTTTACCTTTTTTAATAATCTATATCAAGCACATATCTCTCCAACTAGTGAAAGTATTGACTCCTTTTTACAAGCGGCTAACCTACCTAAAGTATCTGCTGAGGATCGTACACAGTTAAATGCCCCAGTCACAACCGAAGAGACTCATGACACTATTAAGGCTATGTCTGTTGGGAAAAGTCCTGGCCTTGACGGATTCCCAGTTGAATTTTATTTACATTTCTGGTCCGAACTGCAACCACTTTTCATGCCTATGGTAAAAGATTTTGTTGACTGTAATATTATTCCCGGCTCCATGAAAGAGGCAGCTATTACCCTTATAAAAAAAAAAGATAAAGATATGCACGACTGCTCATCCTACAGGCCAATTTCACTTCTTAATACCGACTATAAAATTGTCGCCAAGCTGCTGGCTAAACGGTTGGATTCTGTTCTCCCATTATTGATAAAAAATGACCAGACAGGCTTTGTTAAAGGCCGGCATGGCGCAGACAACATACGCCGACTGGTAAATATAATAGATTATGCTGGTAAAAATGGAGACGAATCCGCAATTATATCGCTGGACGGAGAAAAGGCTTTTGATGTTGTAGATTGGAGCTTCCTCCTCTCCACCCTTGCGCATTTTGATCTTGGCCCTAAGTTCATTAGCTGTATAAAAACATTATATACCTCACCAACCGCACAAGTTTTTACAAATGGCCTTCTTTCAAAGAAAATTAATTTAGCAAGAGGGACCAGGCAAGGTTGTCCGTTATCTGGAGCTCTGTACGCGCTTGTAGCCGAATCCTTCGCCCAAACAATTAGATTAAATCCTAGTATTAAAGGCATACAAGCTGGCAACCTAGAACACAAGATCTCGCTATATGCCGATGATACTTTGCTATTTATATCTAATTTAGACCAATCAATTCCTAATCTAATGTCAGTAATTAACTTATATGGCTCTCTTTCCGGTTATAAAATTAACCTAACCAAATCTACTCTCTGTCCACTGACTCAGATAGATGACGAAAAACTTAACACCTTATCCCCCTTTAAACAGACAAAAGAAGGATTTACTTATCTCGGTGTTTTCATCTCTCCCATACTGGACAATCTATATACCTGTAATTATACACCTCTAGTACAAAAGCTGAAAGATGACATGGACTTATGGACCAACCTACCTCTAACACTTATAGGTCGAATTAATGTAGTTAAAATGAACCTGTTGCCAAGATTAAATTATCTATTTCAATCATTACCCTGTCCAATTCCACCCTTATTCTTTGCTAATTTAAACACTAATATCTCTAGATTTCTCTGGAACCATAAAAAGGTACGTATCTCTCTGGCCACACTGTGTAAACCCTATAACGAAGGTGGTTTAGCCCTCCCAAATCTTGAATTATACTATTGGTCTGCTCAAATTAAACGAATGACTGAATGGTTCCAGGAGTCTGATGATTCCCTATGGAAAACAATAGAATCCCATCTCAGTCACCCAATTCCACTTAAATCTCTCCCTTTTGTAAATGCGAGTTTGTCAGGGCTCAACAAATCTTTCGTTGTTAACGGCATTTTATCAATGTGGCCAAAGTGTAAAAAATACTGTAAAATTCAAAAGAGTTTATCTGTCCTTTCACCTGTTTCTCATAACCCAGATTTACCGGCGAGTCTAAGTGAGATTGGTTTGCAAAGGTGGACTAACAAAGGTGTTAACAATTTGGGCTGTCTACTCAGTAGTACAAACATCAAGTCCTTTTCAGAGGTGAAGGAGGAATTTGGTCTGTCTTCCACAAACTTATTCCAGTACTTACAATTAAGACACTTTTTACAATCTTTGCTTAGGAAAAATATCTTTAGGTCTCACATAGACGAGATAGAACAATGCATTATTAATACCCAATCTATGTTAAAATTCACTTCAAAGATTTATAAAATCCTTAATGGTAGAGTGACGTCATCCTTCCAGCCTCTGAAAAGGATATGGGAAAAAGACCTAAATGTTGTAATTGACCAAGAAACATGGACAACAATATGTGCAAAAGTAAATCTATCTTCACTTACTCCTAGAATCCTAGAACATAATTACAAGTTTATTTTCAAAACATACTTAACCCCTGTTTGTCTAAACAAAATGTCCAGGGAGAACTCTCCTCTATGTAACAGATGCAAACTGCATTTGGGTACCTACCCGCATATGTTCTGGTTTTGTCCAAAAATCAAACCATTTTGGCAAATAATTCATGATCAAATTGAAAAAATCCTTAAAGTAAAATTGAGAAAATCTCCTCTGTTATACCTGTTGGGGGCAGACCCAAATGTAAAGTTGAGCTCTGCTCATAGAAAATTATTTGATCTATTTAGATTCTTAGCAAAGAAATGTATCTTAATTTTTTGGAAGACAGATGAAATACCCTCAGAGCATATGTGGATGGCCCAAATAATGTCAATACTACCACTGGAGAGACTCAAGTATGAAACACAAAATAAGGCAGATGTATTTGTAGAGGTATGGACCCCCTTTTTAAATCATATTGAAGGGCGCATTTGACTCTGTTTAGGACGGAACCCACCTTAACGTGCACACACACATTATACAACCCATGTACCACTTGGAAACTATTATTTATTAGCTATGTTTCATTTTATTTTAATTCTTTAGTTCTATTTTTTTCCCTTGTTTATTCATTGTTGTTTTTATGTAAGTAACTGTCTTGTATGTAAGTCTGCTGTGTTTGTCCTTGTGTCTATGTAAAGAAAACCCTCAAAATAAATAATATAAAAAAAAAGAATCTGTGTATAGTTTTATTGTAATGAGGGATATGACTGAATTAATTAATTGTCACTTGAGGACTTTTTAACATTTATTTATATGTATTCATATTGAAGAATGATTTAGCCCATTTGAATCCATTGTATTTATCTATTTATTGTTAAGGGTGATTTAGCCCATTTTCTGGACCTGTGTTACAATAACATAGCCTGGTGGAACCACTCCCCCTGCTGGACAACATTTGCATTCTGAGGAGAGAACTGGTGAACTCAGTACTGCCGCAATCTGGCAGACGAGTCAGGTTAACAATAACATGCACAATGTTACAAGTTTATGCTTAATCAAACAGTGCTTTACTGGCCTTGTTAAACATGAGAGCACATCATCTGCGAGATGATTCGGGAGCGCAGCGTGACATCAGACGCCTATAATCCCTGTGATAAATTTAACATTAAATCAATTGACTGCATTTCTTTATTTCCAAGTGAAAATGACAAGCATAGCTTGTCTATTTGTTATTGTAGCCTAGGCTATATAGGCGTATGGGGCTTAATCACTCACTGTTTAAATAAGTGCTTTAACAGTCATCCAGTTAATGTGCATCCTGGTTGTTCATTTAAATCTGAGTGTAAAAACAAGTACACACATCTCTAAGGGGAACAGAGCGGCATTCCGACGCATCGCCGTTCCGACTCCCCCCCATTTCGACACACCCCCATTCCGACGCACCCCCATTCCGACGCACCCCCATTCCGACCCAACACACAACCCCGCCTCCCCCAGCCCCCACCAAGCACCCCACCCTCCGAAACGGCGTCCGAAACGTAGGCTACACAATCACCCCCCCCCTCCGGAATTTAAACACCGCCAACGCACAGGGAAAGGCGCACGTGTGTGTGTGTGTGTGTGTGCGCGCGCGTGCCAATTCTCACCTTTGTCGAAGCATAGGCCTATTAATCCGACCATTTTATTACATTAAATAAAGATCTGTCTCGGCTGTTCATCTGTCCATGAAAGCAAACGGCACGGTCAGGATGACATGTGACATGACAGCGCACGAGAGAGAAAATAATAATAATTGACTGCATACGGTATAGGCTATAATGAGTCCAGGCATCCCTGCAGGACACCCGCACCCTCCGGGCGTTCACTCCATTTGCTTGTGCGTACATGTGTGCGTGTCGTGTGTGTGTCAAAGTCAAAAGTGTTTTTTTTTAATACAGGTCATATTTCTATCCTTTTATTAAATACAAATAAACTTATACATGATGTACATCTGTCTCGCCTGTTATTACTTATTCTTGCTTTGTCTGCCATCTGGAATAGAGAGATTCCGTTTTTTTCCGGAACCGGTGGGGAATGTAATTATGTAAAGGGACTAAGGGAGGCTGCCTTGCGCACAGCGAGAGAGCGAGAAGCTGAATAATTCCGGGAAAGTGCCTTCTTCTATGATTGATACTTTGATAGGACAGCCCACTTAATTTCATATATTCCCACTGTAGGCTGCATGTCAATTTTTGAACAGTGTAGGCTCTATCGTTTAATGTTGTCTCATACACATATAAAAAATCTGAACTGGCTGTAATTCTTTGCTTCTTAGCAAAACTGAACTTGTATGCATAATTACATGCTGGACATATCTGTTGCGTGTGTGACTGTGTGTGTGTCTTCAATTATTGTGCCCACGTCACCACGTCATTGCAGCATAGGTAGGCCTATAGTAAATTTGACTTGCGCACCAGAAGGGAAACAAAGAAAAAGATGACCAAAGACGGTGAAAAGTGGAAGCGCTCTGTGAAGTCCTATATGTGCCACACTGTAGGCCTTTGTTATATTATGCAGCATGTAAGCCTCTAAGGTGTATCAGCGATACAACATCTTTAACGATTTTGTATCGCTGATACACCTTAGAGGCTATACGTTGCAACAGGCATAAGCCCTCAACACAGGGCACGTTCGGAAATAGCGCACAGTGCGCACTGTGCAATGCAAACTAATAGGCGAGTGCGCTCCCGGTGCGCATTTCCGAACGCACCCACAGTTGATAGTTCAGCACCAGGGACAGTTCCTGATCACAGATAGACCACTCATCAGATAGACCGTTAATTGAAATTGTTTTTACATGTTGCAAATAAAGAATTCCATTTGCCACGGCCAATGAGTTTGGGGCGGTCATCCAACGCGGGTCTCCACCACCCCAGCAGCGGAGGAAATGGCGAAAGCTGGAAAGAAGGTTTGAGAGTTTCTTTACTAATTAATTAATAAACGGTTTTAAGCATGGGGTCCAGGGGAGGAGGTGGAGGCTTTGGCCTATAGGTTAGCTTAATTGGTCATGGGTTCATCTAACATGGGTTTTATCTGAGTTGTTTTAAACCTTTTAAATAACCTTTTACATGAGGGTTGCACTGTTATTTATGTTTTTATTGTGTATTGTGGAGCACCCCCAACATAAGTTTTTCACAATGCATGTACTTGTCTGTGTGACAATAAACATAGTAGCCTAATGACTAATATTAATTATCGAATGATTTTCTCCAACAGGATTCGGAGGCTCGTTCGCCAGTTCCGTCATGGACCACGCACCCTGGAGCAGTACTGGGATGCGGTGCAGTACTGCGTCCACAATTTTTTGTAGATCTGCTCTGGGTGAGTTTACAAATTAATGTATATATTTAATTTGGAAATGTAGTCCATGCACGTTGTATTCCACAGTGTGCCCGTGGAGAAAAGAAAAGTTATGTTCTTTAATACTTTTGCACTTTGGGACTCAAATAATGTTTGATTACGCAAAGTTTAATTACTCTCACACATGGTTAATCTCTGCAGAATAGCCATAGCCTATAGTTAATTGCCTGTCTCAAGCCATTTTATAATTTGACTCTGCCAGATTGCGGCACTTTAGTTTATGGTGTCGTCCACATGCAGTTAACAGTTTTGTATTGAGTTGTGCTTCATGAAATGTACTAATTCTCCAATCTGTTAATAAATTAATCAATCAATCAATCAACAATTCCCTGCCTGCTGCTCAACCAAGTTTACCTTAGTTTAGCACGCGTTTTTAAACTTGCTTTTGAATTCTGCATGTCTGTTATAGTTAGGGTTGGGATTCGTTAGGATGATCCTTCCCGGATCCCTCTTAACGGTTCCGGTTCCTAACGGTTCCCTTAACGGATCCTAATATTATTTATTTCCCCTTTTTTCTGACATAGATTATGCTTATATTATAACTAACCTAACCAAGTACATAATAAACACAAATTCATTCATTCAAATTATTGAAAATGCACAATTATGAGGTGGCACTGTTATTTAAACTTCACCACCAGCAGCAGCTAGCCACCACAACAATATCATTGTTGCAATTTGTACTGTATATTGCAATTTGTACTGTATATTAAATAAACAGTACACATTAATGATATTGTTGTAGTGAAAAATGTTGTCTTTAATGTTCAAATTAATTTAATATTAAGGACCCCTTACCCTTATTGGATTATAAAATCCTCAAGCAGACCTTGTATTGAACTGTATGCTACGTTCCTGTGCTTTTTTCTGCAAATTGTTTATAAAGTAATCAATCTATGGAGGTATATGCACCTCCTAAACGCTGGGCTCTCAACAGCCACGCAATTAATTTAGAGCCAAATCAAAAGCAATTGATCGAGTCGCATATAAGACGATTTACCGACTGCCTTCCCGGAACCCTGACCCACGCTATCCTCTTCGACGACGTCTCTGCCTGGTCCCTTTGCTTGGCAGTGAAGTCATTTTCCATAGAAATAGCATATTCTGTCAGTATCGATCAATTTGTTCACATATATTTGGTTCAAAGTCCTGTGTGAACTAAACGGACCAAAATGCAACATATTTAAACATTTTGGTCTCTGATCCGGACCTTCTAAGCGAACTTTTGGGTGTGGAAGATAGGCTTAAGGCTGCGCATTAGATACTATACTCACAAGTAAGATAACATGAAAATATTGGATTAGTAGCCTATTCACAAGGAAGATTGAAAATAACAACAATAACAAGAATCATAGCCTAGGCCTATATAACAACAACAACAACAACTAATAATACAATGATGATGATGATGATGACAATGTTTATAATACAATATATGTGACAAGCATTATATTATTGAGTGGAGTGGCGGGGTCTTTCCCAAAGTGGAGAAACCCCACCATTCCGATCAATAGGGTTCGGAATAGCGATGTGTTTAATCGTCGGAGTGGCGGGGTCTTAACCAAAGGGGAGAAACCCCGCCTGTTTAGTTACAACATTTCAAGTTGCAATTTAATATTTTACAAATGTGTTTTGTTCAAAGTAATGCTGTATGTTTTGCAATTGTGTGTGGTCACTTTAAGAGCAGAGTGTATCAGTAGTCATGTGACCAGCAGGATGTCATGTGATCACCTGCAACCAGGAAGTAAATTCAGTTTAGTACATGGCTGAGCACAGAGAAGCTGTGTGTTTTGTCTATGATAATCCAGCAACATCTACCTGCATATACGCCTTTTGATAGCATCATTGGTATGTAACTAATGCTTAGATGTTCATTGATGATTGTACATGATTATTTTTTATTTATATTTGTGGATATTGATTATGCTTTATTTGTATGTTTCAGTTTCACACTTCTTTGATGTTAGTAAACCTGTGGATTTGGAAACAACTGTCTTCAGAGTCTTAATGTCAAGGAGGAGTTTATCTGACTGTCAAGATATCTAGCCACTTATATTGAGGACAGTACAGTGAAACAATGGCTTTCTAGCGGGCGAGATAACGTAGTGCAAGCTGGAATATATCAATATGACGCTGTCACACACAACCATTGCTACCAGCAAAACAGTGTACAAACAGAGGTACATCATTCGACTGCATCATGTCTAAAAAAGCAACTTCTGAGGCATCAACATTAAAGACGCGCTCCCGTGTCTCATCGCGATCAACTGGCTCTGCTGCAGCCAAGGCGAGAGCAAAAGCGGAGGCAGCTAAAACCCGTCTTGCCTTTGCTCAAGAGGAAATTAATCTAAAGCTAGAAAAAGCTCAAGTGGAAGCATCCATGGACATGCTCAACTATAAAAAAGAGGCAGCTGCAGCAGAAGTGGAAGCGGAAATACTCGAAGCTGCTGCTGATTGGGTGAGTTGTGAGTTAAACCTAGATTCTGCTCCCTTGGACGCCGCACAACGCACCGAACAATATGTCATTGACCACGCTAACATGCAACAGTCACAACAAGTCCAAGCAGAACGCCAGGCACGTGATAATGGTCCCCCAATAAAAACAGAACCACGCCTTTCACTTCTCAAATCTGAAGCCAAACCTTTCTATCCAGATCAAGCTAATACTGCTTCCCAACCACATTATCCTATCACACCAAATCCTGCTGATGAGCCACGTAAAGTTAATTCCAAAATGCAACATGCTACTTATGTTCGGCATTCCAGATTGCAAAGTGACAACAGCCGTTCTCCCTCTCCAAACCCCAAAAATGACAGCTCGAACATTAGTGACTTTGTAAGATACCTAGCCCGTCGTGAGCTTGTGGCTACAGGCTTACTTCAATTCAATGACAAGCCTCAGAACTACAGAGCCTGGAAACGCTCTTTTGAGTCTGCAACCACTGGATTGAATCTGACACCAAGTGAGGAGATGGATCTTCTGCTTAAATGGCTTGGTAAAAACTCAGCAGAACAAGTCGAACAATTAAGAGCAATACACATCAATCACCCAGAGGATGGATTGGAAATGATATGGGACAGACTTGATCAAACGTATGGCTCACCAGAAGTGATTGAAGATTGTCTGTTCAAGCGACTTGAAACCTTTCCAAAAATAACAGGCCGAGATTATTCTAAAATAACAAAGTTGAGTGACCTACTAATGGAACTTAAGGCGAGACACCCCAGGTGAATAGGGAAAAAAAGTTAAATAATAGCTATCACAATGAAACTTCTCCAGTTGATTACTTATATTAAAACTAAGATATTTTGTATTACAAGTTTTCTGAAATTATATGTTTAAATATGCAAATTAGGCATTATATGCGCTAATTTGCATACATTTCGGGACGATAAATCTGAAGATCGGATAAAGCCAGGTTCAAAATTATCATTTCATTTTGTTGACACATTAGAGACAAAGAAAATTACACATGGGATTTTTGATATCTCTAATTATCACTCCACAAATCAGAAAATAGTGTCAACAGGCATAAAAAAACCAATTTTCGGCATTTTTTTGGTATAAAATGTGATGTAAATCAGGCTGTGAATGATATATCAACAAATCCATGTGTAAATGTCTGCGGAATATAGTTAGGAATAAGACTGGAAAGTTTGGTGTATGTGAGTTCAACTGAAGTGGAGATTCTTTGTCCCAAGTATGAGGAAAACTCATTTTGAGAAAACGGCCTTTAAAGATTTGTATTGTAAAATTCCAAAACGTTTTATTTGAAGCCACTATTTTGAGACAAAATATCTCATCCAAACCTTGGCAACAACATATAATGGCATATATCATTGGAAAGGTCTGGACCTCAAGCTGACTCTGGTCTGATCCAAATATGGTCACTTCCTTTGTACCAACAACCAATCATGAAAATAGAGATGGTGGCTTTTCACCCCGAAAAACGAGCTGTCATTGGCTAAAATAAACTATCCAACTAAACATCTAAATCTGTATTTTTAATGTGTATTTTGCTTTAGTTTGAAAGAAAACATGTTTAGGAAGCAAAATAGCAAAAAAAAAAAAAAATGAAAAATCATGATTTCACCTGGGGTGTCTCACCTTAATTCTGCCAAGCGAGAAGGAGACTTGCCAGGTCTCGCTCTCCTCGACACAGCAAGAGGAGTCAACCCAATAGTGCAGAAGCTCCCATTTCGTCTACAGGAAAGGTGGGCATAAGCCGGCGCATCCTATAAGTATCGAAATCATGTTCATTATCCCCCCTTTTCCTTCTTTGTGCAATTCATTAACCAAGAGGCTAACATTGTAAGCGATCCAAGCTTCAACTTCTTGTCTCAATCAGACACAGCTCCCAAGACTGAGAAAACAGTTTGGAAGTCAAACAGACCACAGGAAGTCTATGTCCACAAAACCGAGGTTTCTCCTAAAGCCACCTCAAATGCTGGCGAGCCCCAAACTAAATCTGATGACTGCAATAAGCTATGCCCCATTCACGGGAAACCGCACCCTCTACGCAAGTGTCGTGCCTTTCGGGAAATGCCCATCGAAGAACGCAAGACATTCTTAAAAGAGAATAACGTGTGCTTTAAATGCTGTTCATCGTCTACACATTTTGCTAAGAACTGTAAAGCTGAAGTGCAATGCTCCGAATGTAAAAGTGAGAGACACCACACAGCGCTTCATCCCGGACCCGCAGCCTGGACAGTAGAGGCGGCTCCTGCATCTGAGCACGGCGGGGAGGATGAGGAAACATCCTCCCAATCTGAGGTTACCACCAGATGCACTAAAGTCTGTGGCGGAGACCTGACAGACCGATCGTGCTGCAAAATCAGTCTTGTCAAAGTATATCCTTCTGGCCAATGAGACAAAGCAGTGAAACTGTATGCGATTTTGGACGAACAGAGCAACAGGTCGCTAGTTCGTTCACAGTTCTTCGACGTGTTCAGTGACCAAAGTCCAAGCGCTCCTTACACGCTGAGAACGTGTGCTGGAGTAAAACAGTCCACAGGAAGAAGGGCCAGTGGCTATGAAGTGGAATCTCTGGATGGAACTGTTAGCATCCCATTACCAAGTCTCATAGAATGCAATGACATTACCAATAATAGAGATGATATTCCAACCCCCAATGTCGCTCTTCATCATGCACACCTAAAGTCAGTTGCACACCTCATCCCGGACATCGACCCACATGCCCCAATCTTGCTTCTTTTGGGTCGGGACATTATCAGGGTACATAAAGTCCGTGAACAGGTGAACGGCCATCACAACCTACCCTATGCTCAGAAGTTGGATTTGGGTTGGGTCATTGTAGGCAATGTTTGTTTAGGTAGCGTCCACAAACCACCATCGGTCAACACCTTCTTCACGAACACCTCAGAGCCAAAACGCCCTACTCTCTTTGAACCATGCCCTAACGTGTTCCATGTAAAGGAAACGTACAGTGATGTGCAAGTCACCAACCGCCCCCCAACATCTGAGGAGAAAATCACCTGTGATCCTGATCACTTAGGATGCACTGTCTTTAAGCGAACCAAAGATGACAATCAAGTGGCTCACTCAATTCAGGATATCTCCTTCATGGAAATTATGGATGAAGGACTAAGGAGAGATTCAAGCAACAGTTGGATTGCCCCATTACCTTTCAAGTACCCACGACAAAGGCTCCCTAACAACAGGCCTCAAGCACTGAAGCGTCTCATGTCTCTCAGGCGCAACTTTGAGAAGAAGCCTGAAATGAGAGAACACTTCCTCAGCTTCATGGACAAGATGTTCGAAAATGGCCACGCTGAGTTAGCCCCTCCTATCAGTGAAGAGGAGGAGCGGTGGTACTTGCCCACCTTCGGCGTGTACCATCCAAAGAAACCCAAGAAAATCCGAGTGGTGTTCGATTCTAGTGCCCAATACAACGGTGTATCGCTCAACGATGTGCTGTTAACTGGGCCTGATTTGAACAACACACTGCTTGGTGTACTGATCCGCTTCAGGAAAGAAGCAATCGCCTTTACAGCAGACATAGAACAGATGTTCTATAGTTTCCTAGTCAGAGAAGAAGACAGGAACTTCCTACGGTTCCTCTGGTTCCAAGAGAACGACCCCTCCAAAGAGATTGTCGAGTACCGAATGACAGTCCATGTCTTCGGTAATAGCCCCTCACCTGCAGTGGCTATTCATGGCCTACACCAATCTGTTCAGAGCAGCGAGTTCCACGTCGACCCTGATGTCAAGAACTTTGTAATGCGTGACTTCTATGTAGATGATGGTCTGAAGTCCTTACCTACAGTCGAAGCCGCTAGCGACTTGCTAAAAAAGACACAGGACGTCCTCGCTCAATCAAACCTGAGGCTGCATAAGATTGCAGCAAACAACAAAGAGCTCATGGAAGCCTTTCCGCCCAAAGACCATGCAAGCGACCTTAAAGACCTCGACATCGAGGCAGACACTATCCCAATGCAACGCAGTCTTGGAATCAATTGGAACCTCCAAACAGACTGCTTCCTCTTCAGTGTCTCTGACGAGATAAAACCTTACACCCGGCGAGATGTTTTATCCATCATTAACAGCCTCTACGATCCCCTTGGATTTGTAGCACCGGTCACTATCGAAGGCAAGGCTATTCTGAGGGAACTTACTACTGAGAATGGTGACTGGGACACACCATTACCTGACGACATGGCAGAAGCCTGGACATCATGGAGAGCTTCTTTGACAGAGTTGTCCAATATTTACATCTCCAGACCCTATGCTAAAACTTCACCTTCAGCAGCCGTCAGAAGAGAACTGTGCGTGTTCTGTGACGAGTCAACCAAAGCTATCGCCGCAGTGGCATATTTAAAACTCACAGACGCTGCTGGAGAAATTCATGTTGGGTTTGTAATGGGGAAGGCCAAGCTAGCACCCCGTCCTGAGCACACAATTCCAAGACTGGAACTTTGCGCTGCAGTGCTTTGTGTTGAGTTAGCAGACTTAATCTCAGCAGAACTGGACCTTCAGCTCAATGCCATAACCTACTACTCAGATAGCAAGGTGGTTCTGGGTTACATTTCAAATGAAAGCAGACGCTTTTATGTTTATGTCAGTAACCGGGTACTGCGTATCCGAAGATCCTCCCGTCCAGACCAGTGGTGCTATGTGCCAACAGACCAGAACCCTGCAGATCATGGGACTCGTTCTGTTGCTGCATGTCAGTTAAAGAACACCAACTGGTTTGGTGGACCTGCCTTTCTCTCCTTACCAAGCGTCTCTGAGAGCACTCAGGACCTTGTCGATCCAAACTCAGACCCAGACATCCGACCACTGGTGTCAACTTTAAGCACCGCCACATCATCCAAGCAGCTTGGTTCCCAAAGATTCACCAAGTTTTCGTCTTGGAAGTCACTAAGTCGTGCTATTACTCGCCTCCTACACATAGTCCGTCTCTTCAAGACAACTCAGAAGGACAGCTCTTGCAAGAGCTGGCATTACTGCAAAGCAGAATTCACAACCGAGGAATCCGATCAAGCCTCAGCAATCATCATCCAAGCAGTACAAGAAGAAGTTTATGGTCAAGAGATCAAATGTATCCGAAAGCACGAGAAGATACCCAGAAGTAGTCCTCTCAAAAATCTGGATCCATTCATTGACGCACAAGGCCTTCTACGAGTCGGAGGCCGCCTCCACCATTCAAGCCTTGATCAGAGTGAAAGAACTCCTTTGATTATTCCAGGCAAACACCACATCGCAACTTTGATCATCAGACACTATCACAAACAGATCCACCATCAAGGACGTCACTTTACGGAAGGAGCCATCCGCTCAGCTGGCTTTTGGATAGTTGGTGGAAAGAGGAAAGTGAGCAGCGTCATTCATCAGTGCATAACCTGCAGACGACTCAGAGCTCCACTTAGCATCCAAAAAATGGCCAGCCTTCCAGCAGATCGTCTTTCAACAGACCCGCCCTTCACAAATGTTGGGCTTGACGTGTTTGGCCCGTGGAATGTCTGTTCACGTCGGACCAGAGGAGGCCTTTCACACAGTAAACGGTGGGCCGTAATCTTTACCTGCATGAGCGTAAGAGCCGTTCATATAGAAGTAATTGAATCCCTTGACACATCCAGCTTTATCAACGCACTAAGGCGTTTCATTGCTGTGCGTGGGCCCGTCAAACATATCCGCTCAGACCGTGGCACCAACTTTGTTGGTGCATGCAAGGACTTGAAGATACCTTCAAACATTGACAACACAGCTGTGAAGACCTACCTAGCAGACCAAGCCTGCACTTGGACCTTTAATCCTCCGCATGCTTCCCATTTCGGTGGAACTTGGGAAAGAATGATTGGTCTCGCAAGGAGAATTCTCGACTCCATGTTTCTCCAGCTCAAAGACAAACTTACACATGAAGTTCTGGTAACCTTTATGGCAGAAGTAGCAGCCATTATCAACGCCAGACCTCTTGTGCCTGTGACAACTGACCCTGATGACTCTTTCATACTCACACCAACTGCTCTTCTCACGCAGAAAGTGAACAGTGTACCTGCTCCTGCAGGTGACTTTGGAGCTTCGGACCTCTACAAGAGTCAGTGGCGGCAGGTTCAGCACCTGTCCAACACCTTCTGGGACCGATGGCGGAAGCAATTCCTCCCAACACTACAGCCACACAGAAAGTGGCAGTCCATTCAACCGAACATTGAGCCTGGAAGTGTTGTTCTCCTCAAGAACAGTCAAGTCTCAAGAAATGAATGGCCTCTTGGACTCATAACTCAGACCTTCCCTAGCAAAGACGGCAGGGTGCGCCAGGTCGATGTGAAGGTCATTAAACCAGGAGGGACTTCACTCTTCCGAAGGCCTGTTACAGAAATTGTGCTTCTTATCCTCCCAAATGTTTAGAAGTTTTGATATGTGTCTTAGCTTAATTGATTGACGTGTAACCACGCCAGACGGGGAGTGTTTAGTTACAACATTTCAAGTTGCAATTTAATATTTTACAAATGTGTTTTGTTCAAAGTAATGCTGTATGTTTTGCAATTGTGTGTGGTCACTTTAAGAGCAGAGTGTATCAGTAGTCATGTGACCAGCAGAATGTCATGTGATCACCTGTAACCAGGAAGTAAATTCAGTTTAGTACATGGCTGAGCACAGAGAAGCTGTGTGTTTTGTCTATGATAATCCAGCAACATCTACCTGCATACCGGTATACGCCTTTTGATAGCATCATGGGTATGTAACTAATGCTTAGATGTTCATTGACGATTGTACATGATTATTTTTGATTATTGTGAATATTGATTATGCTTTATTTGTATGTTTCAGTTTCACACTTCTTTGATGTTAGTAAACCTGTGGATTTGGAAACAACTGTCTTCAGAGTCTTAATGTCAAGGAGGAGTTTATCTGACTGTCAAGATATCTAGCCACTTATATTGAGGACAGTACAATAAGACTAAGCATACTGCAGAAGAGCATGAGCTGCTGTTAAATACAAAAGTTATATAATAATATAGTAATATAATAATATAATATTTTCTATATTTTTTCATGATATGACCCTAACAGAAAACTAAACCTGGATAAAGTATTTGTCTGTTATGGCTGGGACAACGAAATGGCAGTTGTGCATTTTGTGCAAAAAGCAAACTGAGGAAAGACTTGTTTGCCCTCTTGCAAATCCAGTTGCCAGTCGTAGAGAAGGAGCCTACACAGACATCATAGGCCTTGCAAGTCAGTTCAGAGCAATTGACGCTTCTCCCCACCCAGTCGTTGAACTTCCAGATGCAGAATCCATGAAGCTAAATCGTGCATCCTGGCATACAACTTGTCCGCATCTTTACAGGACAACAGCACTTGACAGTGCAAATGGGTATAGCCTGAGGCATCTGTAATGTTAATAGTTTACAGTAGGCATATAGTGTTAGGGCATGGGTAGGCCGTGTTGGGACCCCATAAAAAGTGCCTAGAAAATGAGTTTCGTTCCCGCGTCATGGGCACTACTCATTCAATGCATGTATTCATAGATAATACCCTTCTGAACTTTGGGTTAAAAGTTCTACTCATAATATCCTGCAGTATTTTGTCACAGGCCAAAAATGTAATAACCAAATAACGAAAATCTTGTGCTGCTGTTTTTGCTTGTAAAATGTGTTATATTGATTTTGGCAACACAAAATATTTATATGTCATAAATACATATACGTACCTAACATCTGAAACAAGTACTGGTGCCTTAGTTTACTCATACGTTAATATTCTAGATCATGAAATGTAGCAAATTTGTTAAAATAAAACTTCAACTAACACTAACCCAGCACAATGAAACATACTGTTAGGTTATAAAGTTCAACTGGAGCCACAAACCACCAGGAAACAGGATTTTTGTATTATCCAGTTTTATTAGGATAATAAAGGTTGACATTAATCAACTTTTGACATTGCATATTATTCAAATAATATTTAGCGATAGATCTAGAAAGTTCACAATATAAATCAAAACACCAATACAAAAGATAATCCACATCATTGGGGATAACTTACATTGATACAAGATCAAAAGACGCATTGGCAAACATCTGCATGCACAGAGCAAACACAAAGGTGGCTGTGCATGTGTTTAGAGACAAGGGACAAGTGAGCATCATCCTTGGCTGCGTCCGAATTCATTCCCAGCTATGCCCCATATAGTGCACTACTTTGGGGTTCCGCCATTTTGTTATAGTGTCCGAATGTGTAGTGAGCATTTTTGCACCCTAACATAGTGGACTGAAGTATCCCACAATGCACCGGGAATTGTAGGGAGCATCCGATGGTCACTACAAAAGCACAGCGAAGCAAATCTGCCCCATAATGCATTGCGCAAGCTCGCTCTTGAGCGCACATGCACGCGTTTGCGCACGTGCGCTGCTTCTGCATGCATGCGCTCAATGCGCTCCAACTCAAAAGAGGCAGAAGTTGAACCAGCGAAAGAACTCAACACAAATGTACTTTTTATACTTTCGTTTTCCCTTCCTGTCAGCTGCATGGTGACTGGAGGATGGCATGGTCTGGGCAGACATGTGAGGGATGGACAGCGATGCAGCTTGGGCATGAGCTACATGGGAAAAACTGGGAGCCTGAGTAGGGCCTAAGGGCTGCATAGTGGCTTGGGCAGGAGCTACATAGGGCACACTGGGAGCCTGAATAGGGCCTAAGGGCTGCATAGTGGATTGGGCAGGAGCTACATAGGGCACACTGGGAGCCTGAATAGGGCCTAAGGGCTGGATAGTGGATTGGGCAGGAGCTACATAGGACACACTGGGGGCCTGAGTAGGGCCTAAGGGCTGCATAGTGGCTTGGGCAGGAGCTACATCTTGCTGTATTGATTGAAGCATGGAGGATGTTGGAGATGGCTGAGCAGTTGATGATGTTAGGGGATGTGAGTCAGTATTCATCGTTCTTGAGGAGGCAGGAGTGAATATGGGAGGCAGGCCATAGAATGAAGAGGTGGCTTTTCCATCAGGAGAGGGAATGAGCGCAGCAGCTCCCTCAGGGTGCTCATCAGAAATTATATTCTGATGAATAAAGCTGGAAACAAGTTGGGCTGATTGAAGCTGGTGCTCTTTCATGCGGATGCGTCGGTCCATGTCGACCTGTCTGACGATTCTCTCTCTCTCCTTATGTGCATCCTCTTGCATGTGCTGAGCAGCTCTGGCTCTCTCATCAATTGTCTTACATTGTTCATCAAGCTGCTTTTCCTCCTGTTGTTGCCTTTTAAGCTCCTCTAGTTAATATCTCCTTTTCTTCTCATCCAGAACACTGATTTGGAGATCACTTAAGTGTGAAGCATGGCTACTGCTGCTTGAATGCCTACTTAATTGAGACCTAGCCTGGAGACTAAAGCATGATTTAGTTCGAGTCCTCCTGCTGTGAGAACTTAGGGCACCGAGGGACAGTGCAGGTTGCCTTTGCTGTGAAATACCATGCCAATCAGGGGGGCGTCTATTCCTTTTAGGTCTAACATCAGGACCTGGAATGGCTTCACCAGGTGGTGAAGGGTTTTGATCCTCTTTGTGAGGGGAAGTTAATGATGGCTTTGGTGAAAGGTGAGGCTCTGTTTGTGTTTGGTGAGGTATAGTTGGACTACTAGGTGTAATAGTTTGAGACTGTGGGGTGGCTTCTTCTGTGAAGAGCTGGGTTGAGTCTGTTACACTAGTAGCAGGTACTCTCAGTGGACAGAGCTTCTTCACCATTCTGTGCATCGGCCATTTTAGGTGGTCACTGTGTGGTTGTGGCTCAGTTTCCGGGTCGAAGGACCATTTTGTTAGGTTATAAAGTTCAACTGGAGCCACAAACCACCAGGAAACAGGGTTTTTGTATTCAGTTGTATTAGGATAATAAAGGTTGACATTGATCAACTTTTGACAATGACATTGATGATGATTGCCTTGATGGTTCTATAAATAAACAAAGGAAATAAAATAGTTATAGTATCTTTCTACATAAACATCAAACCATAGTATAGTACGCAGGCCCTTAATCATATATTTAATATTGCATATTATTCAAATAATATTTAGCCATATATCTAGAAAGTTCACAATATAAATCAAAACACCAATACAAAAGATAATCCACATCATTGGGGATAACTTGCATTGATACAAGATCAAAAGACGCATTGGCAAACATCTGCATGCACAGAGCAAACACAAAGGTTGTGCATGTGTTTAGAGACAAGGGACAAGTGAGCATCATCCAGGCCTGCTTTAAATTGTCTCTCAGTCTGCTTCAGTAGAATTCACAATCATGGGGAAGACTGCTGACATGACAGTTGTGCAGAAAACCATCATGGACACCCTCCACAAGGAGGGGAAGCCTCAGAAGGTAATTGCAAAAGAAGTTGGATGTTCACAAAGTGCTGTATCAAAGCACATTAATAGAAAGTTAAGTGGAAGGGCAAAGTGTGGAAGAAAAAGGTGCACAAGCAGCAGGGATGGCCGCAGCCTGGAGAGGATCGTGCGCAAAAGGCCTTTCAAAAGTGTTGGTGAGCTTCACAAGGACTGGACTGAGGCTGGGGTGAGTGCATCAAGAGCCACCACACACAGAAGAATCTGTGGAATGGGTTTTAAATGTCGTATTCCTCTTGTCAAGCCACTCCTGAACAAAAAACAACGTCAGAAGCGTCTTACCTGGGCTAAAGAAAAGAAAAACTGGTCTGTTGCTCAATGGTCCAAAGTCCTCTTTTTCGGATGAGAGCAAATTTTGCATCTCATTTGGAAACCAAGGTCCCAGAGTCTGGAGAAAGACTGGAGAGGCACAGAATGCAAGATGCTTGAAGTCCAGTGTGAAGTTTCCACAATCTGTGTTGGTTTGGGGAGCCATGTCATCTGCTGGTGTTGGTCCACTGTGCTTTATTAAGAGTAAGATCAGAGTCAACGCAGCCGTCTATCAGGACATTTTAGAGCACTTCATGCTTTCTTCAGCGGACAATCTTTATGGGGATGCTGACTTCATTTTACAGCAGGACTTGGCACCTGCCCACACTGCCAAAACAACCAAAACCTGGTTCAATGACCATGGGATTACTGTCCTTGATTGGCCAGCAAACTCGCCTGACCTGAACCCAATAGAGAATCTGTGGGGCATTGCCAAGAGAAAGATGAGAGACATGAGACCCACCAATGCCAAAGAGCTGAAGGCCGCCATTGAAGCATCCTGGTCATCCATAACACCTCAGCAGTGCCACAGGCTGATAGCATCCATGCCACGCCGCATTAAGGCAGTAATTCATGCAAAAGGGGACCCAACCAAGTACTGAGTACATATGCATGATTATACTTTTCATAGGGCCAACATATCTTTATTTAAAATCCCTTTTTTTATTGATTTCATGTAATATTCTAATTTTCTGAGATTTTGAATTTGGGGTTTTCAGAAGCTGTACGTCATTAGCTTCAAAATTATAACAAATAAAGGCTTGGAATATCTCACTTTGCATGTACTGAGTCTACATAATGTATTAGTTTGACTTTTTAAGTTGAATTACTGAAATAAATGAACTTTTGCATGATATTCTAATTTTTTGAGTATGACCTGTACACATAGTAAATTTAGTCAAAAGCTTATGTTTCATACATTTAAATTTTCACAACCTACTGTGTAATGATAGGTAGAAAAGAAAAGCAGCGCACCTTGGCCCAAAATGGCTGGTCTATCAAAATGTTACCACGCCACCCTAATTTGGAATAATGCAGAATTATTATTAATTAAGTACCACAAACTGTCACAGCATCTGACATTTCAGCAATAGTCCCGGGCCTTACGGATATTTCCAATATGGCTGCCACCTAAAACAGTTTTGGCTGTAACATTTGAACCTAATGAACTACAAATGCGGTGTCTATTTATTTAGTTATTTGACCATTACAAACATGTTGGAATACTTATCATTAAAATGGGGTGTGTCTGGTACCCTAATTTGCATTTCCAAGATGGTGGCTATGTGAAAACGAGTTATAACTTAACTTTTTTGACACTTTCAGTCAAGTCGATGCATGTATTTTAATCATTAGAAACACATTGGAATGTTCCAATTCATGATTAAATCTATCTAGAACACTATGTCATTATGGTGTACAGCTTCATTGCTGTATGCACCACCATCCACTCCATGTGAGGTCCCCACGACGGAGCCCGCGTCTTCCTCACCAGCCATTTGCAGCATCCTGTTGCATACGCTAAAAGATCAGAGCATTCGAGAAGACCACATCATCAGTGCATCAGACTGATCAGAGTAGTCAGAATCAGGTCTCATGGTCGCAGCTTATATGTATTTCCTGTAGGCGGACTCGACATACAGTAGCTGCAGGGTTTAAACCCTCACCAGGCGCACCTCTTCTTCTACAGTGAATGGTAGAGTGACTGATGTTAGTCTGCCTCAAGTTTATGGCTGCTCGAACAGCAATGGCAACATTCCAAAAAAACAACAAAAAAAAACGGAATGTCAAAATATCCACTGTGGGGTCTGAGACCAGAGCCATTGAGTAATGGTTGAGACGAAGCAGTGAAAGGTCATACTAAGCATTTAAAGTAGCATTTCAATGACTCAATGGCTCTGGTCTCAGGCCCTGCGGTGGATATTTTGACATTCCGTTTGTTTTGTTTTTTGGAATGTTGCCACTACTGCTGGAGCAGCCATAAACTAAACAGGTTAATCTCGATGTAAGCTGCAGAATGCGTTTCTGCATTCGTCTATAGGGTGAGCAGGAAAAGGTGACCTTGGGGAGCACCCGTGATGTACACCAGCACCTCTGAACAGACAACCCTGCAGTCTCACATACTGCAGTCTGCCCGAGAGATTCTTAGATCTTAGATCCATGCCACCAAACCATGCCCATGCCCCCCCCCCCCCCCATCAACACAAGCTTCTGCAAGCAGCTGTGACTGGATAGTTTTGAAGACATTGGATAAGTTAAAAAAAGCATGATTCTAACTGAAGGGGGCCAATGTAGTCACTTTTTTATACATGTGGTGGGGAGCTCAGAGTGGAAAGTAGGCTTTCTAATAACACAAGCCGCCTTTGTATTGGTGAGTATAGGTAAAACGTATTTATTTCCACAACAGAGGAGAGGCTGGTCTGCATTTCATGCGAGTGAGGGAAGACAACAGTCCCATAGCTCTAATGAAGGCATTAGACTAGATCTATACTATACTATACTATTACGCCAACACCTATGTATGGGCGAATGGGCGTACATACTGTAGGTGGTTCTGGACAACTACCTATCCAATCAACTCGACATCGGACATAACAATCGGTTGAACAATTTTCGTTCAACCGACCAACTTTCGATTTTTACGAATTTTGTGTACTAGATGGACGTGTATATGCACATACAGAGATGTTGTGCATTCATTATTTAATACTCCTATCTGTATCAATAGGAATGTGTATATTAGAGTGTTCTAGATAGATGTAATCATACATCAGAGCATTTCAATGTGTTTAAAATAGACACCACGTTTGTCAAAAAGTTCCCTCGTTTTCACCATAGGGTTCCAGACACACCCAATCATAATGATAAACATTCCAACGCGTTTGTAATGGTCCAAAAACATGACAGACACAAAGTTTGCATGTACAGTATAGCTCATCTGGTTTTACAGCCAAAACAGTTTTAGTTAGCAGCCATTGAGGTCGCGATGGGTCGCCAGCTGTACATTAATGTCAGATGCTGTGACACTTTGTGATACTTGAATAAATGTTTCATACCATATGTTGTAATAATTCTGACCTTTATTGTATTTGTCTTTAGTCTTGTTCTTGTCCATTTTTTGCATTATTCAATTTAGGGGGGTGTGGTAACAATTTGATAGATTTGTAGCCTTTGTGGGCCGAGGTGCTCTGCTTTTCTTTTCTACCTTTCATTACACAGTAGGTTGTGATTTTTTATGTATGAAATATAAGCTTTTGGCTAAATTTACTATGTGTATGCTTCATGTGCTGTGTGCCAATCACTTAATAATAATAATAATAATAATAATAATACATTTGCAGGGCACTCAAGGTCGCCGTACAGGTTAAAAACAGTACAAAAACACAGTTAAAAGCAGAACAAAACACAGCTTGCAGCAGAAGACACAGGTCACACATAAGCCTGCCTAAACAGGTGGGTTTTGAGGTGAGTTTGGAATATGGTGATAGAGTCCATGTTTCTGATGTCAGGGGGGGGGGATTTCCAGAGGTGAGGGGCAGAGCGGCTGAAAGCTCTTGACCCCACGGTGGACAGCCGGGGACGGAGGACTTTCAGTTTGGCGGAGGAGGCAGACCGAAGAGACCGGGTGGGAATGTCGACGTGGCCTTGAAAGTATGGAGAAGGATCTTATAGTCAATGCGGAATTTGATGGGAAGCCAGTTGGTGTAAAACAGGGGTGATGTGACTGATGACAGGGGTTCTGGAGATGGTACGTGCTGCAGCGTTCTGGACCAGTTGGAGTTTATGGAGAAGTTTGTGGGGGAGACCAAAAAGAAGGGAATTACAGTAATCCAGGCGGGAGGTGACGAGAGCATGAACCAGGCACTGTGGGGAGTGAGTGAGGGGCGGAGGCGGTTGATGTTTCTGAGGTGGAAGTAGGCAGACCGGATGGTATTGTTGATGTGGGTGTGGAATGAGAGTGTGCTATCGAGGACGACACCCAGACTCTTAACCTGAGGGGAGGGGGAAACTGAGGTGTTGTCTATGGTGAACTTAAGTTGATGATCTAGATTCATGTATGAGTAAACAAAGGCACCAGTACTTGTTTCAGATGTTAGGCATATGTATTTATGACATTTGAGAAAGGTTTTGTGTTGCCAAAAAAAACAGCAGCACAAGATTTTCGTTTTTTGGTTATTTACTTTTATACATGTATGGCCTGTGACAAAATACTGCAGGATATTATGAGTAGAACTTTTAACCCAAAGTCCAGAAGTGTATTATCTATGAAAAAATGCATTGAATGTGTAGTGCCCATGACGCGGGAACGAAACTGAACGAAAAGGGACCTCACAATATGGCCTAATAGCCTTACTCCTGGACCAGAGCTACATCCCTACCTACTTTCTCTGCACCATTTAAGGCCTAATGTTAAAATGTAAAAGATCAATATTACAGTGGCAGGCCGTGCCGAAATGAACTAGGCCCCCCCAACAACCTGTCATATGTTCTTATACAACATTTAACCACGCAGAAATTGGTGGAACTGAACCACACTCATACCAGGCTCTGTAATATCCCAGCCATGCTGCACCGGTGGGGACTATAAGCACGCACACGCACACACAAGTGGCTCCGCAGCACACAGCCACATGAGACGGCCACACACACACACACACACACACACACACTGTCAGCACGGACATCCACAAGTCCTAAAGTCCACAACCATCGCGATCGCATGTATATATATATTATATAAAGATCCTTACCATGGCTGCCTGCATCATACCAATGGTCTACCCTGCAAGCTTTTCTTGAAGTCCTTCCTTCTCGAAAAATGCTTTGACTGTAAATCCACGTTCCAAGACACGTTTAAAGCCCCACCACAAGTTGTATTCACACGAGCTCCAAACATTAGGTCTCTAGTGGTGAGATCGGATTTGGCACCTACAAAACCCCGAACCTTCCTGGATGAAATCCCTAATGGGAATTATAAATGTGGTAGTTGCACACAATGTAATTTCACTTATAAATGTACATCGTTTAATCATCCTTCTACAGGAAAGAAATATAATATCAAAGGGGTTATGTCATGTAAATCAACACATTTAGTAGGCTATATATGCTAAAGTGTCCATGTTCACTGGCATAAATGTTGGTATGACGACAAGAGCACTTAAAACGTGCATTACCGAACATCGGAGTGATATCAGAACGCAGAATATGCACAGTCCTGTCGCGGCTCACTTTGTGTAAGCTGGTCATAATGTGTCTGCTTTAAGGCGAGACACCCCAGGTGAATAGGGAAAAAAAGTTAAATAATAGCTATCACAATGAAACTTCTCCAGTTGATTACTTATATTAAAACTAAGATTTTTTGTATTACAAGTTTTCTGAAATTATATGTTTAAATATGCAAATTAGGCATTATATGCGCTAATTTGCATACATTTCGGGACGATAAATCTGAAGATCGGATAAAGCCAGGTTCAAAATTATCATTTCATTTTTTTGACACATTAGAGACAAAGAAAATTACACATGGGATTTTTGATATCTCTAATTATCACTCCACAAATCAGAAAATAGTGTCAACAGGCATAAAAAACCCAATTTTCGGCATTTTTTTGGTATAAAATGTGATGTAAATCAGGCTGTGAATGATATATCAACAAATCCATGTGTAAATGTCTGCGGAATATAGTTAGGAATAAGACTGGAAAGTTTGGTGTATGTGAGTTCAACTGAAGTGGAGATTCTTTGTCCCAAGTATGAGGAAAACTCATTTTGAGAAAACGGCCTTTAAAGATTTGTATTGTAAAATTCCAAAAAGTTTTATTTGAAGCCACTATTTTGAGACAAAATATCTCATCCAAACCTTGGCAACAACATATAATGGCATATATCATTGCAAAGGTCTGGACCTCAAGCTGACTGTGGTCTGATCCAAATATGGTCACTTCCTTTGTACCAACAACCAATCATGAAAATAGAGATGGTGGCCTTTCACCCCGAAAACCGAGCTGTCATTGGCTAAAATAAACTATCCAACTAAACATCTAAATCTGTATTTTTTTATGTGTATTTTGCTTTAGTTTGAAAGAAAACATGTTTAGGAAGCAAAATAGCAAAAAAAAAAAAAAATGAAAAATCATGATTTCACCTGGGGTGTCTCACCTTAAGATACATTGGAATAGAAAAAGTGGAAAAACCACTTTGGGGAGGAGACTGGGAGTCTCTTCTGCTGAAAAAAGAAGCATTTTGGATATATGAATTAAGAACCCTAAAACCTTTTGGTATGAATTTGGACCTATAGATATAAGACCATTCCTGTAATACACCTGCCTGACATGCAGGTGTATATATTATTATTATTATTATTATTATAGATATTATTATCTCTGTGTACTCCTATATTGTATATGTTTTGGTGTATGTATTGTATTTTAAACCTATTCTTCGTGAGTGTATGGCCCCTTAATTGATGTATTTGTATTGTTCTGGAGTGGATCTTCACATACAGCCTATTGGCTTATCAATTGATTAAATGACGACACCCAGTTATGTTCTACCTATTTAAGGTTTTCAAGGCCATACTACTACTACTACGACGGGGAGCAGAATTATATCGTGTGCGGACATTCCACTTTTTTCTTCATCGACTGTAAATCCACCACTAAATCTGTTTCTTCTCTTCCTTCAGCCGTTTTCCGCGTTTGTTTGTGAGTTAAATCTCTTAATTTAGCGAGCTCAATCAACCCACAGATGGGAACTCGTGCAGAAAGTTTCAAAAACCCAGTTCTCTTTTCTCATTGGACAATATTTCCCACCAGCGATGGGATCCAAGCAAGACGTTAACGTCACACTGGCCCTGGTAATTGAAAGAAAACGCCCAGCAGGGAAAACTCAGAATCTGATTGGCTAAGGAACCTGTCAATCTCTATATTGCTCCCATTCGTTTTAGCAAAAAAACAGCAAGGGGATTCACTGGATTTTCTGCAGGCCTCCCGGTAGAGAATTTTACCCGGAGACAACACAAGGAAATAATCTCATTGGTTAAAAAAAACCAAGGGCTGTTGTACCTGCACAGAATGGAAGCAGAGCATCCAGCCTGTCTGAGTGAGAAACAGTGCAGTGGCAGCGAAATAAATACAAGATATATTTGTTAAAAATAAAAACTTATTATAAAATATAAATGTCTGCATCAGGCAAGTGGGCCAGCAGAGAAGGCCATGCTGGCCCTGACGGCCCACCACTGCAATATTATTATGAAGAAAACAAGATGTTACCTGTGCGGTTGCCAGTTCGAACCCGGGCTCCCCCAGAGTTAGTGTCGAAGTGTCCTTGAGCAAGACGCTGAACCCCTAATTGCTCCTGATGCGCTGGTTTTCCACCACCATATTAATGTGTGGGTGAATGTAATGCACAATCTATGTAAAGTGCCTTGGATAAAGGCGCTATATAAATGCACCATTTACCATTTACTCTTTTCTCCATTTAGATTATCGATGGAGAAAATATGACATTGATGAGCTCCACTTCAACAGCTGAACTATTTTCTAATAGGACATTGGAAATACTCAACAAAAAACAATACCTCAAAATTGTAATTAGTACAGTGCTTAAGTAAATGTACTGTACTGTACTGTACAGTACTTAAGTAAATGTACTGTAATTAAGTACAGTGCTTAAGTAAATGTACGTAGTTACTTTCCACCACTGTGCCAGAGCATTGTGAAATTCTGCATTATTCTGCTGAAACTAGCAGATCTACAAGCTCACAATGTGTCACTTCGCAATGCATTGTTATCTTGTAGATCTGCTATTTTCAAATGATTTGTATGCATTGTGAAATGGGACATTCCGCATAATTCTGCAATCTACTGAAACTAGCAGATCTACAAGCTCACAATGAGCTTGTAGCATCACGAAGACATCTGCCATGCATTGTACAGTTCACCATGCATTGCCTTTTTTCACTTTTGAGATCTACAAGCTCACACTGAGCTTGTAGATCGGCGCATGCAACCAAGTGCATAATCAGGCATTACGACACCACCAAGGCCTGCCAAAATGTATTTTGGATGTCGAATATCTTATGATAGTTAGTTGACTAAAACTAAAACATTTTAGGTGACTAAAATATGACTAAAACAAGTTTTATTCAAAAGGCTATATGAGTAAAACCATGACAACCAACGTGGAAAATCGAAGAACGACTGACATAGAAACATAGCTTTTTCAGAAAACTGTCAGGATGTAGAAGACATTTTCAGAATCTGATCTCAGGTCAGAACGGGTTAAAGTGCAACGCAGGGAGAAAGGTACATGAAAAGAGTGTTTGGACTACATATTTTCAAATGATTTGTATGCATTGTGAAATGGGACATTCCGCATAATTCTGCAATCTACTGAAACTAGCAGATCTACAAGCTCACAATGAGCTTGTAGCATCACGAAGACATCTGCCATGCATTGTACAGTTCACCATGCATTGCCTTTTTTCACTTTTGAGATCTACAAGCTCACACTGAGCTTGTAGATCGGCGCATGCAACCAAGTGCATAATCAGGCATTACGACACCACCAAGGCCTGCCAAAATGTATTTTGGATGTCGAATATCTTATGATAGTTAGTTGACTAAAACTAAAACATTTTAGGTGACTAAAATATGACTAAAACAAGTTTTATCTCTAAATAAGTGATGCTGTTTGTACAATCAGAATAATATTTATTTTACACAGCATATTCATCTGAACATGAAATGTGTAACATATTCCACAAAATGTTGCTTTATGGTCAAATCAACAGCTACATCCAGGAGGACAGGGTCTGGAGGGAGAGAATCATTAGTATTGGCATGCTTTTAAAATAGGAGACCAGATCATTTCATTGCCTGCAGGTATTTAACCCATTTAGGCCTGGTGTCGAAATAAAATAAAAAGTTTTCTAAATCCTGACAGTTTTCTGAGTGCTCCATATTTCATGTCAAGGACCCCAGAAATTATATGTAATTGGCTGCCGACCCCCATCTGAAAATATGTTGTTCCAGTGACCTCCCAGAAGCAAGGATTTGACTTAAAAACGTCCATACTGTATGTATTATATACAGTATGTATTCAAAGACACATTTTCACGATTTTTTAAAAATAGCACATCTACAAGCTCATATCGCGCCACCGAGTGGTGCGCTATGAGCTTGTAGATCTGTTATTTTTCATGCAATGTCTCGTGGTCATGAAAGGGGGCGGGACTGTCCCATGGTCATTAAAGGAAGCGGTCTATTTTAAAAAGGTTTTTCAGGTTTTTCAAAATAGTAAAACATGACAAATACATTTAGGGATAAATAATAAGTGTAAAGATATATTTATATATAGATCTATCTATATATATATATATCGCCCTGAGCCTAAAATAGTATAAAGACTAATGTATGTGATTAGTCGACTAGACCAAAAAGTTTCAGACGACCAAACAAAATGCTGTGTTATTCACAACACTGTAACACTGAATAACAATGAAGAAACCAGCAGCACCATATTCCTGTACTGTGTGTGTGTGTGTGTGTGTGTGTGTGTGTGTGTGTGTGCGTGCGTGTGCGTGTGTGTGTGTGTGTCCAGAGGCAGATACAGTGATTGATTAGTTTTGCAACGCCAGGCTAGAGTGACCAGTCGGACCAGTTACACCTCTCTCTATCTCTCTCTGTCTCTGTATCTGTCTCTCTCTCTCTCTCTCTCTCTCTCTATTTATTTTTTTTCAATTTCAAAAGGCTTTATTGGCATGATAAATATATTTTACATTGCCAAAGCGTACATACAACAAAACAAAAGTCAACAAACATCCCAACAATAATGAACAACAAGCAATACAGTAACAATTAAAATAAATTAACAAACATAAACATAACAGCAACTTAATGACCCTGTTCAGACAGATATAACTGTCTCTTCTGTCCACTGGCTGTCCCTCAGTTGATGACAACTCCACACGTATTTTGCTGCCAAAACTGTGCATTTGGACTGTTCTCCCAGAACATATTGGAGTGATGAGTTATTAATGGTGGATTCAAATTCTTTATATTTTTCTTTAAATTTAGGGAAGAATGATTCTCTCTCTCTCTCTCTCTCTCTCTCTCTCTCTCTCTCTCTCTCTGTCTCTGTCTCTCCACCCACGCCTATTTCTAGGTGCACACCGCTCAGAGCCCTGAAGTCACATCATTTGGAGCGACGCCTACGTGAAGGGTTGACTCCCACTTTTAGACCAGTTCAGCCCATGCGTAAATCCAGGCTGACCACTCGGACCAGTTACACCTCTCTCTCTCTCTCTCTCTCTCTCTCTCTCTCTCTCTCTGTCTCTGTCTCTGTCTCTCCACCCACGCCTATTTCTAGGGAGAGAGAGAGAGAGAGAGAGAGAGAGAGAGAGAGAGTCAGAGAGAGAGAGGGGATCGAGCGACATCACACAGGTAAGAAACTCAACAATAGGAAAATATTGATGATTATTATTATTATACTAATGTATAATATTTGAAACAAGATTAAATAATCTTAATAAGTTAAATTATTAACACATGGAAACACAATGAATAAGTAAGGGATAATATCTGGCTATAGGTGGTCGTTGTCGGGAGATAATTCACAGACAGGGACTCGGTGGTTAAACTCCCTGAAGGTGAATTATATCCAACACCTAGCCAGATATTATCCCTCTTATTACATTATTATTATATTATTATTATTATTATTACATGGCTAACTAACATAAATTAATACATTAACCCAAAACACAACAAAAAAGTATTCCATAATTCACGCTGGCTGCATCTGGCCAGCTGTAGGGCTGGAGCACGTGTAGACAATATGGAGGTTATGCTATGCATGAATATTCGAGAGACAGCGAGATCAATTCGTGGCGGTGACGACTCGCCACGACCTATTTTTTTACGCCATGACGTATTCTTCATTATCCGCCATGGCAGAACAAAATCCGCCGTGGCGAGTACAGAATCCGCCGTGGCGGGGACTCGCCACGACCTATTTTTTTACGCCATGACGTATTCTTCATTATCCGCCGTGGCGAGTACAGAATCCGCCATTGTTTATTTTTTTTTTGCGTGCCGTGGTGCAGGTTTTATTGTCCTAGTAGTACTATTCTCGGAATTATTTCATCCTCTTGTAGCGTAACGGTTAGCGCTCTCGCCCCTATAGTCAAGGCACTGTGCCGGGCCAGGTTCGATTCTTGCAAAAAACAAACTTTTTTTTTTTTAAGTTATTTTTTTACCCGTACATACAGTGTGTGTGCGTGCGTGCGTATACAGTGTGCGTGCGTGTATGCGTGCGTGCGTATACAGTGTGTGTGTGTGTGTGTGTGTGTGTGTGCGTGCGTGCTTCATCGTATTTATTATTATTATTATTATTATTAATATGCAGGTAATAATAATAAATACGATGAAGCACGCACGCACACACACTGTATACGCACGCACGCATACACGCACGCACACTGTATACGCACGCACGCACACACACTGTATGTACGGGTAAAAAAATAGGTCGTGGCGAGTCGCTGCCATGGCGGATTCTGTACTCGCCACGGCGGATTTTGTTCTGCCATGGCGGATAATGAAGATTACGTCATGGCGTAAAAAAATAGGTCGTGGCGAGTCGCTACCGCCACGAATTGATCTCGCTCCACCTGGAATATTCATGGCTCTCATAACTTTAAATGTGTCAAAAGGAACTGCTATAAAGTACTATAAATATACTGTATTTGAATGATAGAATGATATAGTTTGGACACTTGGGCCCTCATTTATCAACCGTGCGTACGCCAAAATATGGGTGCACGCCGAAATTACCGCAATTGTCGGCATTTACCATTTCCGCCAAAGCTTGAAATTGAACTTGTGCCAGGACAAAAATGGTCGGGAGCTGACGTACGCTTTGTCCTCGGCTGTTTTCCTGTCGTACACAAGCGGAGCAGCATTGTCTGAACTGCTGACACGCTGTCACAGGCATCCAAGCATGTTTTCACTCCTAAAATGTTAACATAAAACTGTATGTATAATTTATATGCAAAAGAAAAAGAGAGATTTCCAACTTTACAAGTAATTAAAATCACGCAATTAAAAAACAATATAACATGTTTACAATGTATTAGTTTGTGCTTAATCAAACAGTGCTTTACTGGCCTTGTTATGTGAGCGCACTTGTGAGATGATTTGGGAGCGCATGCGGTGTGACATCAGATGCCTATATAATCACGGTGATATTATAAAAAATCACACCCGTGTGAACAGAGTGGTGCAACTCCCCTCTCACTCTCCCCCCCCCCCCCCTCTCTCTCTCTCTCTCTCTCTCTCCCTCTCTCATTAGCAGGCAGTAGTACAGCACCCCTACTGGCCCCTACTGGTACATATGGTGCTCATTAACGTCACATAGGTGACCAACACATAGGTGCATGACCAACACGGACAATGCTGGTTGTAGGAGTGGTTGCACCACTCAAAAAAAGGCATACATGGACTGCACGCCTTTATTTCCAAGTGACCATGACAAGCATACAGCTTGCCTATTTGCAATTGTAGCAGGCTATAGGCGTAAGAAAGGGGCTTAATCATTCACCATTTAAATTAGTGCTTTGACAGTTCAGATAAAAGCGAGATGATTTTCGGGGGTCGGGAGGTCGGGACCGCGGCGTGCGTCGCCAACACATACCAGCACATATGCAAGCCTTCATCCATATGTTTATGATTCGTTCATCAATGATCAAATCACTCCATAAACGTTGATTATGACTGCCTTGACGACATGGTAGCCTATCTCTCATGCAGGCATCACTCACCCACAGGACTTATCACAGCAGTGTGCAGTCTGAAGGTGAATTATATCCAATAGCCAGATATTATCTTTAATAAATTAATATAGATTTAAATGACTATGTAAAAATAGAGATATGTTTTGCCAAAGGGACTTTCGTTGTAGCAAATTTTATTTGTCAAGCTTGAAAAAGAAGACAGAGTACTCTGTATACATCTGAGGTGTAATATAATGAATTGTGTAATGTAAACATGCTGTAAAATGCATAAATTATGTATTGTAAAACATGCTGTAAATTGCAAATGTGAAAGTGTGTCTTATAAACCCATGAGGGTTGGGCACAAGATGTGCATGACACGAAAATAAATAAACAATCAATCAATCAATACCTATTGTTACATTATTATTATTATTATTATTATTATTATTATTATTATTATTATTATTATTATTATTATTATTATTAAATGGCTACCTAACATAAATTAATACATTCACCCAAAACACAACAAAAAAAGTATTCAATAATTTGCGCTGGCTGCATCTGGCCAGCTGCAGGGCTGGAGCATGTGGAGACAATATGGAGGTTATGCTATGCATGAATATTCATGGCTCTCATAACTTTAAATGTGTCAAAAGAAACTTAGTCTGCTATAAAGTACTATAAATATACTGTATTTGAATGATAGAATGATATAGTTTGGACACTTCTTGGACACATACATTTTCCTGTACTTTGTCTCCCTCTAGAATTCGGTGAGAGATGGCAGAGAGTGGCAGAGGGCCAATTGGAGACGAAAGTCTGGAGAACTGGGAACTACTGGGCTCAGGGGGCTTTGGGTGGGTCTTTAAGGCCACACACGAGCTCCTGGGCAAAGTGGCCATTAAGCTGCTTAATTGTGATGACAGGTATGATGACAATGAGCTACATAATGTATCTATAATTGATTAATTATCTTCATTCACACTATTTTTTTTTCATGATCTTAGTCAGTTTTACATAATTATAACATTATATATTATTATAACATTTTGGGTTCTAACTACTAAACTGACCCCGTACTGCAGCTCTGGTACGTTGTATGGTGCCCTGTGTCGCGAGGTAGGTCACATGGAAGATGCAGAGCAGTTTGTTCCCAGGGTCTATGGGATGTACCGCGGCCGGCCCCCCATGATGGGCAAGAAAGAGGTGCAGGGTATAGTGATGGAGCTGATGGAGGGAGGCTGCCTGGAGTCCTTTCTGCTCACCAAGGTCGTTATAATTCAACTGAAACTAACTAAATAACCACAACTAAAACTCTTCTTCGTCAACTGAACTAAATCAAAACTAGAATAAAAGAACAAAGACGTTAACTAACTGAAAGTGTGTTGTGTGTTTACAAATTGTTTGAAATTATATTTATCTGTGCTTTTATTTCGTTTTTAGTACACATTGGTGGTTCCCAAACTGTGGTGCGCAAGAACCTTCTAGGGGGTGCGTGACATGAAAAGGCTAATGGTGGTACTATGGTTCTATTTAAAATATATTAACATATTATGCCAATATTGTGGCAAGTAGGCCTATGCTGCATATACAGTATATGCCATATTCAGGTTCATATTATGTGCATATAGGAAATATATGTCTCTATATAGCTTATGCAATTTTTATTTCCATGTGGGGGTGCGTCAGCTAGGTCAGGAGGTAACAGGGGGTGCATGACCAGAAAAGTTTGGGAACCACTGCCCTAGTACACGACAGGCCTACTTACTCTGACCTTTATGAATCCTGCTGCTGGGAAGAACTAAAGCTAACACTAAATCCAAAACTATTCTTAACCTTTCTACAGACCCAGTCTAAACCTCCACCCTGGCCCCTGGCGTTCCGTCTAGCCCAGCAGGTGGCGCTAGCCATGGACTTCCTCCACTGTAAGAAGAACCTTGTGCACATGGACCTGAAACCAGCCAATATCCTGCTGGATGCCGACTTCAATGCCAAGGTACACAATATACAATAATTATACATACAGTAGAACTAAATGTCAGGGAGGGACTAGTGGAGAAGAGATCCAGTAGAACTAAATGTCAGGGAGGGACTAGTGGAGAAGAGATACAGTAGAACTAAATGTTAGGGCGGGACTAGTGGAGAAGAGATCCAGTAGAACTAAAATACTAAAGTTATTTTATGCTCGGTTGCACTCGGGTTTTGCACTCTGAAATATAGCAGATCTGCAAGCTCACAATGTGTTCCAATACGACAACATCAAGGCCCGCTTAAATACATTTTAGTCGGCTAGGTAAACTTTAGATTTAGTTGACTAAAAATAGACTAAAACAAACATTTCACCTGACTAAAATCTGAAAAAAACTAAATGAAACTGTATTGCAAGGACTGGCTAAAACTAAATCCAAATTTGCTCTTGAAATGAACAGTTCTCGTCACTGCATGTCCTGCTTAAACAAAATCATAAATGCCTCCTCTTTCTGTCAACAGATAGCAGATTTTGGCCTGTCTACGGTGACCAACAGTGTCAGGTCGACCAACCATACAAACAAAGGAGGCACTGCCTCCTACACCCCCCCTGAGGCTTTTGAACCGACATACCACCGTGTTCGCTCCTACGATGTTTACAGGTGAATTATGTTGCTACTACATCAGTCAGAAATACAATGAAGTGACACACGTTTTTTTAGTGTGAAAACCTCTTTCTAATGCTTGGATGTTTCCCGTCTTTATATTAGCTACGGCATACTTCTCTGGACCATTCTCACTGGAGAAAGACCCTATCCAGGTAAACTATCCGCACCCACACACACACACACACACACACACACACACACACACACACACACACAATGTAAATGTTCCTGTATTTTATGTAGAGTTGGGTCGGACCTTGTTGGAGTACCACATTGGCACAAAGGGAGCGAGACCAGATCTTCGTAAAATCGATGTCCAGAATGCAGCTGGATTAGAAGAGCTGGTGGAGCTCATGCAGAGATGCTGGGACTCTGAGCACAACAAGAGACCTTCGTTTGGAGGTAAATCTACCTTTGTCACTGCACCAGTGAGAAGCTTATATCAAATCATAAACATAGTGTTTAAAACCCCCCAAATAATAACAAAATCACACAATAGACAGCACAGAATATATAGGACCTTACCCTTGACAGGTGGCGTTAATTAGAAATATTAAATAACACATGTACTTTAAATGTTGATATTAAAATAAATCATGTTTAACTTGTGTGGCAGTTGCTACAACCTGTATTATGTCTACATGTACAAAAAAGTATCTTGGCGTCATGACCGAAACCAGACAGGAAGTCAGACATTTTGATATATTGTATTTTTTTAACCTGATGGGGGCAGTATTATAAAATCTGATATCTCCATAATAATTTCGAGTTGTAGTCCTGTTAGGTTGTGTTTAAATTTGTGATGTGGCACAGCTTCAATATGTCATAAGTCTTGAGCCGCTGAGACACATATCGCTCCTCTAGCGGCCGCATATCGCTCCTCTAGCGGCCGCATATCGCTCCTCTAGCGGCCGCCTACAACCGCTGTGACGAATATTGCTCCTCTAGCGGCCGCATACAGTCGCTGAGACGCATATCGCTCCTCTAGCGGCCGCATACAGCCGCTGAGACGCATATCGCTCCTCTAGCGGCCGCATACAGCCGCTGAGACGCATATCGCTCCTCTAGCGGCCGCATACAGCCGCTGATACGCATATCGCTACTCTAGCAGCCGCATACAGCCACTGGACAGAATTGGTCTGGAGTACATCGTCTCTGCCCGAGAGACTCTCCCTTCTGGCAGAATGCAAATGTTGTCCAGCAGGGGGAGTGGTTTCAACAGGCTATCATTTTAGTGCAATTTATGCCATTTTCACGGGTCACACAAATTCCTCCTAGCAGGATGTTCAGTTGTAAATAAAACTCGCTTAGCGTACACAAAAGTTCTTAACGATGAAAAGTTATCAAAAGCCTGAGTTTTCGTAAAATGGCGTGACCGTGTCTTAGCGTCAAACTTCAATTAGCCCCCGATCCCTCTTATGATTGGTCGACAGGATATGTCATAGTTTCAAATATCATCTGCCGTTTGTCACAGAGAGTCATGACTCATGAGTCGCCTCGCTGGACTCTTGAATATGTGAGGACTTGGCCTGGGCCGGCCGAGTGGTCCAGGCACCCTAGGCTGGTAATGAGCGTGTCGCGGGTTCGATCAATAAAGGCAAAAAGCTCCCAATAATATATTTAAAAAAAATTAAGACATTTTGTGTATTTTAATTTCAGAATGTGTTGAAGTGACACGTGGTGTTTTTTCAAGACACGAGGAGGGAATCTCTGCTGCCTGTGACCTCCTGAGACCTCCTCCTCCTCCACCTCCTGCTCCAGGGCTCACCAACAGAGAGGCCTTTTTAAAACGTGAGTCCATGTTGACACACAGCTTCTACACAGTGGAACTGTTTGGATATCAGTATACAATGTGTATAGTAAAATGCTAGCTCAGCCTTAAAGACGTAATGAAATGAAAGTGAAAAAAATATTTTTCACACTTTTAGATCATGTCCGTGATCATCATATGGTCATACCTAACAATAGATGGTCATCATATGGACATACCTAACAATAGATGGTCATCATAATTATGGTCATACCTAACAATAGATGGTCATCATATGGACATACCTAACAATAGATGGTCATCATAATTATGGTCATACCTAACAATAGATGGTCATCATATGGACATACCTAACAATAGATGGTCATCATAATTATGGTCATACCTAACAATAGATGGTCATCATATGGACATATGGTCGAGTGGAGGAGCCGAGTGGGCTCTCCGAGAGCTCATAGAGCGAGTGTACATCAAGTGCAGGCTCGGTGGGGTATGTTGTCTCCTTGCGGCGGATTTCCGCATAACGTGTACATGTTTTTTTCCTGCTCTAGTGACATAAGTCCTCCCCCTCCACATGTGTTTTCATCACGTGTGTTTTCCTGTGTTTCCTCCAACAGATTCCTCTCCTCTGTCGTTGGATCCAAACACAGCAAACAATAAACTCCTCCTCTTGAACAACAGGACGGTGACTGAGGCATATGTAGACGCAGATTATGCAGCTCACCCGAAGAGGTTCACCTGTCGCTCTAATGTGTTGAGTAAAGAATGTATATCTGACCCGGGTTACTTTGAAGTTGAATGGGATAGAGATGATAGCAGTATGGAGATTGGTATAGCAGTCTGTCAGGATGACGTCAGCAGAACGGATAGGGGTCTATCAGGCTTTGGAGACAATCCTCAGTCATGGATGTTACATTACACTGATAGTAAGAAACGCTACATGTTCCATCACAACCGCATTCAGACTGAAGTGTCAGGACCGGTTCTCTCCACAAGGTGGAGCCACAGGGTTGGGGTGTATGTAGATCCCCCAGCAGGTGTTCTGTGTTTCTATGATGTGTGCGGAAACACAATGAGTCTCCTTCACACAGAGAGGACGACCTTCACACGACCTCTGTATGCAGGGTTATCTGTTTATAGAAGTACAGCAGAGGTCTGTGAGATCTGGTGAACCTCTATACTAACAGCTGAGCGGGGTTCTCCAGGGCTCTGTACTTGGAGATGTCTAGGAAAATGTTTAATTTCCTTTGTTTTTAAAGCAGGTTTAGTTTAGCTTCAGTGAAAAAGCTTTTTTTCCTTTTTAATTAGTTTCATCAGTTGGAGGAGGTACAGCATTGTGTAAACATAAAGTATATACAGTTGGAGGTACAGCATTGTGTAAACATAAAGTATATACAGTTGGAGGTACAGCATTGTGTAAACATAAAGTATATACAGTTGGAGGTACAGCATTGTGTAAAAATAAAGTATATACAGTTGGAGGTACAGCATTGTGTAAACATAAAGTATATACAGTTGGAGGTACAGCATTGTGTAAACATAACGTATATACAGTTTGAGGAGGTACAGCATTGTGTAAACATAAAGTATATACAGTTGGAGGTACAGCATTGTGTAAACAACGCATACAGTTGGAGCATTGCCTTGTTTGCTACATGTTGGGTATAAAGTATCCTTTCTAAACAAATAGCAGCATATTTTTCCTCTAGATATACAGAATAAAAAGAGACTCACATTTTCTCACATGTTCAAAAGTAATTCAATCAAACCAGCAGCAGGTGTCGCTGTTTCACCACACTTGGAGAATGGAGATCAAATCGACCCCTTTTTCAGCTCAGCAGATCCGGTCTAGAGCAGATCCGGAAACGGTTAACAGATCCGGAATCACATTGAGTTTTATTGTCACTAGTGCGCGCGTGTGTGTGGCCAGGGGCAATCCTTCGCGCACAGCCGCGGACAGAGGAAAGCCCTTTCCACACGCGCAAAATGGTTTTGCGCCGCGGACAGAAGAAGCTGGGCGGCATGTGCGCAGCTGGTTTTTAGACAGCTGGTGGATGGGAATTAAACTCCACCTACGCGGACGACTGACGTGGAGGAGAGCGTTTCCGGGAATCTGGCCGTCGCGCAAGTCGTCCGTGGAAGTGGAGCTTCTTAACATAACAGAGGGTCCATAACAAAGGGTCCATAACAGAGGGTCCATAACAGAGGGTCCATAACAGTGGGTCCATAACAGAGGGTCCATAACAGAGGGTCCATAACAGAGGGTCCATAACAGAGGGTCCATAACAGTGGGTCCATAACAGAGGGTCCATAACAGTGGGTCCATAACAGAGGGTGCAGAACAGAGGGTCCATAACATAGGGTCCATAACAGAGGGTCCATAACAGATGGTCCATAACAGAGTAGTTCCATAACAGAGGGTCCATAACAGTGGGTCCATAACAGAGGGTCCATAACAGAGGGTCCATAACAGAGGGTCCATAACAGTGGGTCCATAACAGAGGGTCCATAACAGAGTAGTTCCATAACAGAGTAGTTCCAAAACAGAGTAGTTCCATAACAGAGTAGTTCCAAAACAGAATCATTCAAGTCACGCCAGAAAGTGGACAAACTGTATTTTTTTTTAACAACGGAATCTTTTCATGGTTCGATGTTCGCTCGTTAGGGTTGGCACTCAAATCTTAATTAATGGGTTTGAAACATTCGTTTTTTTATTTTAATTATATATATATATTTATATATTTTTTCCTTTTGTATTAACTCGAAAATATATCTCGCCGAGATTGTGAGTTTCTGGTGCATTCCTGTCAGAAGTTATGTCAATTTCCTTGTTGTGCTGTCCCTCTCCAGAATCCCCTATGCACATTAATTTGGTGATGGGCCTGCAGCCAATCAGCAACACACACACACACACACACACACACACACACACACACACACACACACACACACAGAAACTCAGACACTCTGATCGAATTAATTAGAAACAGATGGTCCGAATGTTCACTCGAAAATTCCTGCCGAAATTCGAGTCCAACAATAAGGGCTAGGGTACAGCCTTAGTGTGTGTGTGTGTGTGTGTGTGTGTGTGTGTGTGTGTGTGTGTGTGTGTGTGTGTGTTTTTGTGTGTGTGTGTGTGTGTGTGTGTGTGTGTGTGTGTGTGTGTGTGTGTGTGTGTGTGTGTCAATAAATAGGGGGTTGCGAGACATATGGCCAAAGCATTTCCGGGGGTCGTTAGGCAGATTGTTTTTAAATGTTTAGATTTTTATCATCATGAGAATGATGGCTTCCATTTTCGCATTGCAACTTCTCAGGACTAGAATGCCTGCAGTTTCTATTAGCTTGGATTCCCCATTGATGATGTCACTGGTGGACGGGTTTCTGAACTGCCCACAGCCCTTCTATGAGGCACAGACTGGTTTCTGAACTGCCCACAGCCCTCCTATGAGACACAGACTGGTTTCTGAACTGCCCACAGCCCTCCAATGACACACAGACTGGTTTCTGAACTGCCCACAGCCCTCCTATTACACACAGACTGGTTTCTGAACTACCCACAGCCCTCCTATGAGACAGACTGGTTTCCGAACTGCCCACAGCCCTCCTATGAGACACAGACTGGTTTCTGAACTGCCCACAGCCCTCCTATGAGACAGACTGGTTTCTGAATTGCCCACAGCCCTCCTATGACACACAGACTGGTTTCTGAACTGGCCACAGCCCTCCTATGACACATAGGAGGAACTGAACTGAACTGAGTAGAAAAAAATGGGGCCAGTTTATCATGATTATTAGTGGCGACCTATTATATGAAGATAGGTTGAAAAGTGGTGAAGTGGTCCTTTAATTAATGGAGTGAATAAAAACCACAACAATGAGAACATTTTGATGAAATTTAATTCAACAAATCGATAAATACACAAACGAACAAACAGCCAACCAACGGAAGCTCTCTCTGCACGGGAAACTGGTGTTGTCGGGGAGAACCAATAAGGAACAGAGGGGCAGGTCCAATCAGGGACCTGTCACTCAGAGCCATGTCTGTCAATTCACTTGAGTACTGTAGCAGAAGAAATACAACTTGTTACATGCCATAAAACACAATAACAAATACCAACTTATAATTATTATCCTAATTAAATAGCCACCATAAATATTAATTATAGTTAAACAAATAACAACTAATCAAAAGGACCGTGGTCCGTAACACCCCCCCCCCACACACACACACACACAACAAAACAGAACTTCCTCCCCCAAAAGAAGAAATTGAGTCACTCACGAGAAAGAGCATCTGCCAAGACATTATCAGCTCCTTTCTTGTGGCAAAATGACCATCGCATAAGCTGTTGATTCGAATTTCTCATTTGTTTCAAGCCATTCTGGTCCCAGAGCAGCCAGAGGCCCCACACATTAAAGAGGAACAGGATGAGATGACCTCAAGTCTGATCCCGGAGCAACCAGAGTCTCCACACATTAAAGAAGAACAGGAACAGCTCATCCAAAAGTGTGCTGATGTTTTAACGTTGACATTACTAACTATTTAAGAGTTCGTTGTTCATGACATTTGCTGACCACCCAAAAGGTTCAAATAAAAGACATTGACATGACATTGACTTTGTGGCATTTTATTACTCCATAGTTCCAGAAGCCATGGTTCTTGAAACATGGAAAAGACAGAAAAAGTGTGGATCAGACAATAGACCATTTGCAATCGATTAGCTCAAAACAAATGTAATCAATTAGCTCAAACATTAAAGCATAATAAATAGCATAATTAAAGCATTGATATATTATATCAACTCATGATTCAGAGCATAGTATAGTAACAAAATAATACTGTGGACAAGAGCTTACGTTTGGTCATGGACGCATGGGTCTGGAGTGGAGAGCTGTGTGAGTTGTGTGAGTGTGAGTGTTTGTAGGGGAGCACACCTGAGCTGACAGTGGCAATCAGCCCAGAGTGCTGATGGCAGACACCTGTGGGTGGTTGGTGCAGTGGTGGTGTGGAAGGGGAGTTGTGAAGGGTTGTGTCTACCAGAGGCTGCCATTTAGATTGTCTGGGGAAATTCTCAACACTAACAGTGAAAAGTGAAGATTCTAATGAAAACATGACAGATTACATGCACCTACCTTTGTGTAAAGAGGACAATTCCCCCGAACAGCAGCAGTGGACCCCCGACCTGGTCCAGGAGGAACCAGAGCCTTCACAGATGAAAGAGGAACATGGAGCTCACATCAAAGACCAGAGGACGGTGGGTCAAAAGTTACATTACTATCAGTAAAATGTGAAGATGATGAAAAAAGAGCCTGTAGCCAACACCTCATCTCAACACATGAAAACACAGGCTTATGTAGAGGACTGTGGAACATCACAACCAACAAGTGGCAGTCAGCTCATATCACCACACGGTTCTGAGTCTGACACTGACGACAGTGATGATTGGCATGGGACCAGGGATCGTTTAAACAATCTGGAATCACACAAGACACAAAATATGGGAGAAAAGAGCAACAAACTGTCACATGACCTCAAATCACCAAAACACTCCATGAAAAGTAACACGGAAGAAAAGTTTCAGTTGCACAGATTGTGGCAAAAAGTTTAATCAAAGGATACATCTGAAGACGCACACAATGATTCATACAGGGGAAAGGCCCTTTACTTGTACAGTTTGTGAAAAGGGGTTTAGTCGAAAGAGTGATCTAAAATCACACATGACATCTCATACAGGGGAAAGGCTCTACATATGTAGATTGTGTGGCAAAGGCTGTAGTCGAAACCGTGATCTAAAATCACACATGTTGACTCATACAGGGGAAAAACCCTTTACTTGTACAGTTTGTGACAAAGGCTGTGTTCATAGTGGTCAGCTAAAACAACATATGAGGACTCATACAGGGGAAAAGCCCTTTATTTGTACAGTTTGTGGCAAAGGGTGGAGTAGCATGGGTAATCTGAAAAGACACATGGGGACACATACAGAAGAAAGACCTTTTGCTTGTACAATTTGTGGCAAAGGCTGGAGTGACATGGGTTATCTGAAAAGACACATGATGACTCATACTGGGGAAAAAACATTTACATGTCCAGTTTGTGGCAAAGACTGTAGTCAAATGGTTAATCTGAAAAGACACATGAGGACTCATGCAGGAAGGGAACCAGTTTCCAAATGAACTATTTGGAGATATGAGGATATTTACAAAGGAGAAGATTCTCATTTGAGAGTAACACATACTTTTTTAATAATCTGATTTGATATCACACAGATATCATGTGTCAGTATGATCATTTATTGTAATCCAGGATGACAATGACAAATCACATTATCTGACGATATCAGCATGGCTAAATAAACAATTGATACCTCTGTTGAATCTCATTAAATGTGTGTGTAGAACCTTCTTTATATTTTAGCATCAGTGAGGCATTATGCAGGACTGAAGTACATGTCATGTTTGCAATAATGGTGCAATAAAGTGCTGGCAACTTGCTTGATTTGTGAAAGTCATTATTGTGTGTTATTTTGTGTGTGTTTGGACAAACATTTGTTCTATTTTTGTACAGGTTTCACAGCTGTGTTGTTAATGAGATCAAATGTAGGATTGAAAGACTATAGGGATCTACTCATGTACATTATGCATTTATTGTTAGTTATTGTTTTGTTTTGAGGGGCGCTAGTCCCTCCTATGTCCATCTTTTTTATAATATTACGTCTAAATGTCTATTCTACGTCATGATGACATTTTAATAAATGTAAATTGTGGTGCTTCGCACATTCACTAAGAACAATGGTTAAGACCTGAGCCTGAGCAGTGATCACATGCAATCAGAAACTCACACTGCATAGCAATGGCTGCATTCCAATGCAAATAATACTATGGAAGAATAATCTACTATAATGTCTCGTTACTGAGTGTTGTTTATTATGCAGATCAGAAAGTATTGTTGCAATGAAACTGTTGCATTTAGCATGCAACAATGCACAGGTTTCTTTGGTTTTTCCTTCTCCATCATGTCATTGTCATGCAGGCTGTTAAGTAGTCACAGTGTGTAGGGGTATATTCACATTGCATTTTAATGCTGGCAGCCAAATACTATTACAAAGAAATAAGTGTAAGTAAGTTTGACTAAGTAGGCCCAATTAAATAACAACAGACAGGAATATATCCTAATCGTCCAATGTTTATTAAGTTCAGCAGAACATTTCAAGTCAACTCATTCAGCTATTGATTTTGGACAAAAATCTAATCAATTGAACAACACGACGACTGTTCAGTGTTGACATCAGTGGTCAACACTGGTTATAGCAAATTAAAAATATAGAGGAATAGAATATTTAGTTCTACTTACTACAAAGTATGTTAGTGCTAGACTAGTGCTTTGTGTTTCACTGTGAAAATTATCTATGATACTTGCATTATGGATTTTACGACACTCATCCAAAATAAATGTGTGTCTGCATACTGACGCAAAACTCCAATATAAAAAAGTATAACGTTTTAAAAAAGTATAAAAGTATAAACAAAAGTATAACGTGGGAAGAGAAAACAAAAATATGCAGAAATTACATCATCAATACTTGCAATCAAGGTGTGAGTGCGCTGATTGGTTTTTAGGTTAATCTTTCTATTGAATCTCTTCACATTATCTGGCCTTCTTTATACAGTACAACAAATTCTACATTTACCGCATCATGGATTGGTGTGCATACATTTTGTGTGCATAGTACAAGGCATTTCCAAACTGTACACAGTGGTATGGTCTTTCTCCAGTGTGAATTTTGTGGGGATTTGAAGGTGCATGTTTTCCCACACAGATCACATGCATAGGGTTTCTCTATTCACAAAATAGGGTGTGCATTATCTGGTGACTAACTAAGTCTGCTTTTGTTTTGTAGCTTTCCCCACACTGTTTACAGTGGTATGGTGTGTGAATTTTCTGGTGATCCTTTAAGTGAGATTTGGTAATAAACCTGCTCCCACACTGGTCACAGTGGAATGGTCTTTCTCCGGCGTGCCTTTTCTGGTGTGTCTTAAGACTGGACTTTCTACGGAAGTGTTTTCCACACTGGTCACAGCTACGATGTTTGGGTTTAGCCAAGCCTCTTTGTTCATGTACTGCTGGTAGGACAGGGAAAATAGACGGAATATCCAACACTGGATTGGAAACAAGACAAAAGGAAGATAGTTGAGAAGTTGAACGATTAAATCATTTAGGAATGAACACTTCTAGGAATGAACATTTTAAATCTTCAGTCAATCTAGCCTAATCATATTCCTTAGTTTTGTCGTTGGCCTTTCCAAGTCCCAGTCCAGACTAATTTAAAAACCACCTACCTTTAAAATAACCCCAAGATAAACACAATACAATAAAAACAGATATAACAATCTGTGCAAGATATAAATCTAACCTACAACAAAGCTAAAGGAAACAATAAAATAAAACCAAATAAACATAAACTATAACTTACAGATATCTTGATTGTCTCTGGGTTCCAGGTGTTCAGCTGAACTGTTCCTGGTGGGATTGAGAGATTTCATCTTCAGCAGAAGTCTGGAGTTCAATGCAGTCAGTTCTGGTTGAAATGATTGATATCCTGGAGGAGTTGTGGAGAACTGACAACTACACGCTCTTATATTAGAGAGCCTGAGATGGAACCACTAGAACTGCCTGGGATTGGTCAAGGAGAGGAACAATAGAACCATCTGTCCACCAATCACAACCTATATCTCAGTGTGTGTGTGGGGGTGCGTGTGTGTGTGTGTGTGGGTGCGTGTGTGTGTGGGTGCGTGCGTGCGTGTGTGTGTGTGTGTGTGTGTGTGTGTGTGTGTGTGTGTGTGTGTGTGTGCGTGTGTGTTTGTCCAATCCAGGGAGGGCGGGACAGAAACTGGCCAACCACTTACGGTATACCCCTTCATGTCCCTGCAAGTCCAAATTATCAAGTACAAAATAATTCAAAACAGTTGTATAAAGAAAGACAAAACAACTGTATTTTCCAAAATATAATCATGTTTTCTCTATTGCCTCAAAGATAACAATACACCTACTTATATATTAAAGGAAAATGTCAGTCTTTAGTATTATAAACTAACCGATTAAACAGAATATCATGTGGCACATTGTAAAAAGTGGTCGTCTCCCTGTATAACTGAACAGTTACTCACTAAGACACTGAGCGGACATTACATCGCAAGAATGAGAAAAGTGTTATCGTAATGATCAATTTTATTGTTTTGTATAGTGCTTTTTCAAACAAAGTTAAAACACAGCACACAACTTAATCTTTTTTTATCAATGCATCAATAAAGTTCTGCCTTCAAGAATGAAGGTAGGGTCAACTTATCTGCTAAAAGGCACTATTTTGTATTCTAGGAAAAGTAACATGAACCTAGAAAAAACAACAACTTAGTGTAATTATTATGAACTATGAACAGGAGGAGATTACCTCCATTCTGGTCTCAGAGCAGCCAGAGGTTCCACACATTAAAGATGAACAGGAGGAGATGACCTCAAGTCTGATCCCGGAGCAGCCAGAGTCTCCACACATTAAAGGAACAGGAACAGCTAATCCAAAAACCAGAGTGTGCTGATGTTTTAACGTTGACATTACTAACAGTGAAAAGTGAAGATTCTGATGAAAACATGACAGATTACATGCACCTACCTTTGTGTAAAGAGGACAATTCCCCCGAACAGCAGCAGTGGACCCCCGACCTGGTCCAGGAGGAACCAGAGCCTCCACAGATGAAAGAGGAACATGATGAGCTACATCAAAGACCAGAGGACGGTGGGTCAAAAGTTACATTACTATCAGTAAAATGTGAAGATGATGAAAACATAGAGAAAGAGCCTGTAGCCAACACCTCATCTCAACACATGAAAACACAGGCTTATGTAGAGGACTGTGGAACATCACAACCAACAAGTGGCAGTCAGCTCATATCACCACACGGTTCTGAGTCTGACACTGACGACAGTGATGATTGGCATGAGACCAGGGATCGTTTAAACAATCTGGAATCACACAAGACACAAAATATGGGAGAAAAGAGCAACAAACTGTCACATGACCTCAAATCACCAAAACACTCCATGAAAAGTAACACAGGGAAGAAAAGTTTCAGTTGCACAGATTGTGGCAAAAAGTTTAATCAAAGGATACATCTGAAGACGCACACAATGATTCATACAGGGGAAAGGCCCTTTACTTGTACAGTTTGTGAAAAGGGGTTTAGTCGAAAGAGTGATCTAAAATCACACATGACATCTCATACAGGGGAAAGGCTCTACATATGTAGATTGTGTGGCAAAGGCTGTAGTCGAAACCGTGATCTAAAATCACACATGTTGACTCATACAGGGGGAAAACCCTTTACTTGTACAGTTTGTGACAAAGGCTGTGTTCATAGTGGTCAGCTAAAACAACATATGAGGACTCATACAGGGGAAAAGCCCTTTATTTGTACAGTTTGTGGCAAAGGGTGGAGTAGCATGGGTAATCTGAAAAGACACATGGGGACACATACAGAAGAAAGACCTTTTGCTTGTACAATTTGTGGCAAAGGCTGGAGTGACATGGGTTATCTGAAAAGACACATGATGACTCATACTGGGGAAAAAACATTTACATGTCCAGTTTGTGGCAAAGCCTGTAGTCAAATGGTTAATCTGAAAAGACACATGAGGACTCATGCAGGAAGGGAACCAGTTTCCAAATGAACTATTTGGAGATATGAGGATATGTACAAAGGAGAAGATTCTCATTTGAGAGTAACACATACTTTTTTAATAATCTGATTTGATATCACACAGATATCATGTGTCAGTATGATCATTTATTGTAATCCAGGATGACAATGACAAATCACATTATCTGACGATAGCAGCATGGCTAAATAAACAATTGATACCTCTGTTGAATCTCATTAAATGTGTGTGTAGAACCTTCTTTATATTTTAGCATCAGTGAGGCATTATGCAGGACTGAAGTACATGTCATGTTTGCAATAATGGTGCAATAAAGTGCTGGCAACTTGCTTGATTTGTGAAAGTCATTATTGTGTGTTATTTTGTGTGTGTTTGGACAAACATTTGTTCTATTTTTGTATATACAGGTTTCACAGCTGTGTTGTTAATGAGATCAAATGTAGGATTGAAAGACTATAGGGATCTACTCATGTACATTATGCATTTATTGTTAGTTATTGTTTTGTTTTGAGGGGCGCTAGTCCCTCCTATGTCCATCTGTTTTATAATATTACGTCTAAATGTCTATTCTACGTCATGATGACATTTTAATAAATGTAAATTGTGGTGCTTCGCACATTCACTAAGAACAATGGTTAAGACCTGAGCCTGAGCAGTGATCACATGCAATCAGAAACTCACACTGCATAGCAATGGCTGCATTCCAATGCAAATAATACTATGGAAGAATAATCTACTATAATGTCTCGTTACTGAGTGTTGTTTATTATGCAGATCAGAAAGTCTTGTTGCAATGAAACTGTTGCATTTAGCATGCAACAATGCACATGTTTCTTTGGTTTTTCCTTCTCCATCATGTCATTGTCATGCAGGCTGTTAAGTAGTCACAGTGTGTAGGGGTATATTCACATTGCATTTTAATGCTGGCAGCCAAATATTATTACAAAGAAATAAGTGTAAGTAAGTTTGACTAAGTAGGCCCAATTAAATAACAACAGACAGGAATATATCCTAATCGACCAATGTTTATTAAGTTCAGCAGAACATTTCAAGTCAACTCATTCAGCTATTGATTTTGGACAAAAATCTAATCAATTGAACAACACGACGACTGTTCAGTGTTGACATCAGTGGTCAACACTGGTTATAGCAAATTAAAAATATAGAGGAATAGAATATTTAGTTCTACTTACTACAAAGTATGTTAGTGCTAGACTAGTGCTTTGTGTTTCACTGTGAAAATTATCTATGATACTTGCATTATGGATTTTACGACACTCATCCAAAATAAATGTGTGTCTGCATACTGACGCAAAACTCCAATATAAAAAAGTATAACGTTTTAAAAAAGTATAAAAGTATAAACAAAAGTATAACGTGGGAAGAGAAAACAAAAATATGCAGAAATTACATCATCAATACTTGCAATCAAGGTGTGAGTGCGCTGATTGGTTTTTAGGTTAATCTTTCTATTGAATCTCTTCACATTATCTGGCCTTCTTTATACAGTACAACAAATTCTACATTTACCGCATCATGGATTGGTGTGCATACATTTTGTGTGCATAGTACAAGGCATATCCAAACTGTACACAGTGGTATGGTCTTTCTCCAGTGTGAATTTTGTGGGGATTTGAAGGTGCATGTTTTCCCACACAGATCACATGCATAGGGTTTCTCTATTCACAAAATAGGGTGTGCATTATCTGGTGACTAACTAAGTCTGCTTTTGTTTTGTAGCTTTCCCCACACTGTTTACAGTGGTATGGTGTGTGCATTTTCTGGTGATCCTTTAAGTGAGATTTGGTAATAAACCTGCTCCCACACTGGTCACAGTGGAATGGTCTTTCTCCGGCGTGCCTTTTCTGGTGTGTCTTAAGACTGGACTTTCTACGGAAGTGTTTTCCACACTGGTCACAGCTACGATGTTTGGGTTTAGCCAAGCCTCTTTGTTCATGTACTGCTGGTAGGACAGGGAAAATAGACGGAATATCCAACACTGGATTGGAAACAAGACAAAAGGAAGATAGTTGAGAAGTTGAACGATTAAATCATTTAGGAATGAACACTTCTAGGAATGAACATTTTAAATCTTCAGTCAATCTAGCCTAATCATATTCCTTAGTTTTGTCGTTGGCCTTTCCAAGTCCCAGTCCAGACTAATTTAAAAACCACCTACCTTTAAAATAACCCCAAGATAAACACAATACAATAAAAACAGATATAACAATCTGTGCAAGATATAAATCTAACCTACAACAAAGCTAAAGGAAACAATAAAATAAAACCAAATAAACATAAACTATAACTTACAGATATCTTGATTGTCTCTGGGTTCCAGGTGTTCAGCTGAACTGTTCCTGGTGGGATTGAGAGATTTCATCTTCAGCAGAAGTCTGGAGTTCAATGCAGTCAGTTCTGGTTGAAATGATTGATATCCTGGAGGAGTTGTGGAGAACTGACAACTACACGCTCTTATATTAGAGAGCCTGAGGTGGAACCACTAGAACTGCCTGGGATTGGTCAAGGAGAGGAACAATAGAACCATCTGTCCACCAATCACAACCTATATCTCAGTGTGTGTGTGTGTGTGTGTGTGTGGGTGCGTGTGTGTGTGGGTGCGTGCGTGCGTGTGTGTGTGTGTGTGTGTGTGTGTGTGTGTGTGTGCGTGTGTGTTTGTCCAATCCAGGGAGGGCGGGACAGAAACTGGCCAACCACTTACGGTATACCCCTTCATGTCCCTGCAAGTCCAAATTATCAAGTACAAAATAATTCAAAACAGTTGTATAAAGAAAGACAAAACAACTGTATTTTCCAAAATATAATCATGTTTTCTCTATTGCCTCAAAGATAACAATACACCTACTTATATATTAAAGGAAAATGTCAGTCTTTAGTATTATAAACTAACCGATTAAACAGAATATCATGTGGCACATTGTAAAAAGTGGTCGTCTCCCTGTATAACTGAACAGTTACTCACTAAGACACTGAGCGGACATTACATCGCAAGAATGAGAAAAGTGTTATCGTAATGATCAATTTTATTGTTTTGTATAGTGCTTTTTCAAACAAAGTTAAAACACAGCACACAACTTAATCTTTTTTTATCAATGCATCAATAAAGTTCTGCCTTCAAGAATGAAGGTAGGGTCAACTTATCTGCTAAAAGGCACTATTTTGTATTCTAGGAAAAGTAACATGAACCTAGAAAAAACAACAACTTAGTGTAATTATTATGAACTATGAACAGGAGGAGATTACCTCCATTCTGGTCTCAGAGCAGCCAGAGGCTCCACACATTAAAGATGAACAGGAGGAGATGACCTCAAGTCTGATCCCGGAGCAGCCAGAGTCTCCACACATTAAAGGAACAGGAACAGCTAATCCAAAAACCAGAGTGTGCTGATGTTTTAACGTTGACATTACTAACAGTGAAAAGTGAAGATTCTGATGAAAACATGACAGATTACATGCACCTACCTTTGTGTAAAGAGGACAATTCCCCCGAACAGCAGCAGTGGACCCCCGACCTGGTCCAGGAGGAACCAGAGCCTCCACAGATGAAAGAGGAACATGATGAGCTACATCAAAGACCAGAGGACGGTGGGTCAAAAGTTACATTACTATCAGTAAAATGTGAAGATGATGAAAACATAGAGAAAGAGCCTGTAGCCAACACCTCATCTCAACACATGAAAACACAGGCTTATGTAGAGGACTGTGGAACATCACAACCAACAAGTGGCAGTCAGCTCATATCACCACACGGTTCTGAGTCTGACACTGACGACAGTGATGATTGGCATGAGACCAGGGATCGTTTAAACAATCTGGAATCACACAAGACACAAAATATGGGAGAAAAGAGCAACAAACTGTCACATGACCTCAAATCACCAAAACACTCCATGAAAAGTAACACAGGGAAGAAAAGTTTCAGTTGCACAGATTGTGGCAAAAAGTTTAATCAAAGGATACATCTGAAGACGCACACAATGATTCATACAGGGGAAAGGCCCTTTACTTGTACAGTTTGTGAAAAGGGGTTTAGTCGAAAGAGTGATCTAAAATCACACATGACATCTCATACAGGGGAAAGGCTCTACATATGTAGATTGTGTGGCAAAGGCTGTAGTCGAAACCGTGATCTAAAATCACACATGTTGACTCATACAGGGGGAAAACCCTTTACTTGTACAGTTTGTGACAAAGGCTGTGTTCATAGTGGTCAGCTAAAACAACATATGAGGACTCATACAGGGGAAAAGCCCTTTATTTGTACAGTTTGTGGCAAAGGGTGGAGTAGCATGGGTAATCTGAAAAGACACATGGGGACACATACAGAAGAAAGACCTTTTGCTTGTACAATTTGTGGCAAAGGCTGGAGTGACATGGGTTATCTGAAAAGACACATGATGACTCATACTGGGGAAAAAACATTTACATGTCCAGTTTGTGGCAAAGCCTGTAGTCAAATGGTTAATCTGAAAAGACACATGAGGACTCATGCAGGAAGGGAACCAGTTTCCAAATGAACTATTTGGAGATATGAGGATATGTACAAAGGAGAAGATTCTCATTTGAGAGTAACACATACTTTTTTAATAATCTGATTTGATATCACACAGATATCATGTGTCAGTATGATCATTTATTGTAATCCAGGATGACAATGACAAATCACATTATCTGACGATAGCAGCATGGCTAAATAAACAATTGATACCTCTGTTGAATCTCATTAAATGTGTGTGTAGAACCTTCTTTATATTTTAGCATCAGTGAGGCATTATGCAGGACTGAAGTACATGTCATGTTTGCAATAATGGTGCAATAAAGTGCTGGCAACTTGCTTGATTTGTGAAAGTCATTATTGTGTGTTATTTTGTGTGTGTTTGGACAAACATTTGTTCTATTTTTGTATATACAGGTTTCACAGCTGTGTTGTTAATGAGATCAAATGTAGGATTGAAAGACTATAGGGATCTACTCATGTACATTATGCATTTATTGTTTTGTTTTGAGGGGCGCTAGTCCCTCCTATGTCCATCTTTTTTATAATATTACGTCTAAATGTCTATTCTACGTCATGATGACATTTTAATAAATGTAAATTGTGGTGCTTCGCACATTCACTAAGAACAATGGTTAAAGCGGGACTGACACGCCCCTCGGGAAGCTATTAAGGCTATTAACGCTAGCATCTAGATTGTGACGTAAAGTCGGGCCAGCTCAATTTGACCAATGAAATTGATCTTGTATCTGGTCTAAATGTCAGAGCGGCTCTGGGCTCTGCGAGTTAGCGTTCCTGGTGGCTATCAACTCATGCTAGTGGTTTTGAGGTCACTTTTAGCTTCATAGCTGGGTAAAAGTTTGGTGGAAAAATTATTTTTTTTGCTCGAAAATCTCGTTAGAATGATATTGAGTTGACGTGTAAGTTTTAGGGTGAACTGTTGCATAATCGCAATTTCGCGTGACGGGTTCCATCGTACCTATCTTGTCTTATCTGTCTCCCCCCGCTGACACGCCCTCAGCCGGCTAAGTGCTGAACAGGGCTCACGGAGCCCTGGAGCTTCACGTAACGTTATCACTGCCTGTGACTACTCTAGCGGCCGGCCTAACCTGTGTCCGCCCCTCTCTCTCTCTCTCTCTCTGTCTCTCTCTCTCACACACACACACACACACACACACACACACACACACACACACACACACACACACACACACACACAAACACACACACACACACACACACACACACTCTCTCTCTCTCTCTCTCTCTCTCTCTCTCTCACACACACACCGATATGGGGGGGCGGTCTCTCTCTCTCTCCGTGCAGCCTGCATGACTACCAGAGGCTATACCGTGTGCGCACTAGGCTGTGCCCCGGCGGTGAGAGGGGACAAACGGACGTGAGCAGGGCTGCATCCCAGCTCTGATCAGTGAGATCAGTGAGGCATTATGCAGGACTGAAGTACATGTCATGTTTGCAATAATGGTGCAATAAAGTGCTGGCAACTTGCTTGATTTGTGAAAGTCATTATTGTGTGTTATTTTGTGTGTGTTTGGACAAACATTTGTTCTATTTTTGTATATACAGGTTTCACAGCTGTGTTGTTAATGAGATCAAATGTAGGATTGAAAGACTATAGGGATCTACTCATGTACATTATGCATTTATTGTTAGTTATTGTTTTGTTTTGAGGGGCGCTAGTCCCTCCTATGTCCATCTTTTTTATAATATTACGTCTAAATGTCTATTCTACGTCATGATGACATTTTAATAAATGTAAATTGTGGTGCTTCGCACATTCACTAAGAACAATGGTTAAGACCTGAGCCTGAGCAGTGATCACATGCAATCAGAAACTCACACTGCATAGCAATGGCTGCATTCCAATGCAAATAATACTATGGAAGAATAATCTACTATAATGTCTCGTTACTGAGTGTTGTTTATTATGCAGATCAGAAAGTCTTGTTGCAATGAAACTGTTGCATTTAGCATGCAACAATGCACATGTTTCTTTGGTTTTTCCTTCTCCATCATGTCATTGTCATGCAGGCTGTTAAGTAGTCACAGTGTGTAGGGGTATATTCACATTGCATTTTAATGCTGGCAGCCAAATATTATTACAAAGAAATAAGTGTAAGTAAGTTTGACTAAGTAGGCCCAATTAAATAACAACAGACAGGAATATATCCTAATCGACCAATGTTTATTAAGTTCAGCAGAACATTTCAAGTCAACTCATTCAGCTATTGATTTTGGACAAAAATCTAATCAATTGAACAACACGACGACTGTTCAGTGTTGACATCAGTGGTCAACACTGGTTATAGCAAATTAAAAATATAGAGGAATAGAATATTTAGTTCTACTTACTACAAAGTATGTTAGTGCTAGACTAGTGCTTTGTGTTTCACTGTGAAAATTATCTATGATACTTGCATTATGGATTTTACGACACTCATCCAAAATAAATGTGTGTCTGCATACTGACGCAAAACTCCAATATAAAAAAGTATAACGTTTTAAAAAAGTATAAAAGTATAAACAAAAGTATAACGTGGGAAGAGAAAACAAAAATATGCAGAAATTACATCATCAATACTTGCAATCAAGGTGTGAGTGCGCTGATTGGTTTTTAGGTTAATCTTTCTATTGAATCTCTTCACATTATCTGGCCTTCTTTATACAGTACAACAAATTCTACATTTACCGCATCATGGATTGGTGTGCATACATTTTGTGTGCATAGTACAAGGCATATCCAAACTGTACACAGTGGTATGGTCTTTCTCCAGTGTGAATTTTGTGGGGATTTGAAGGTGCATGTTTTCCCACACAGATCACATGCATAGGGTTTCTCTATTCACAAAATAGGGTGTGCATTATCTGGTGACTAACTAAGTCTGCTTTTGTTTTGTAGCTTTCCCCACACTGTTTACAGTGGTATGGTGTGTGCATTTTCTGGTGATCCTTTAAGTGAGATTTGGTAATAAACCTGCTCCCACACTGGTCACAGTGGAATGGTCTTTCTCCGGCGTGCCTTTTCTGGTGTGTCTTAAGACTGGACTTTCTACGGAAGTGTTTTCCACACTGGTCACAGCTACGATGTTTGGGTTTAGCCAAGCCTCTTTGTTCATGTACTGCTGGTAGGACAGGGAAAATAGACGGAATATCCAACACTGGATTGGAAACAAGACAAAAGGAAGATAGTTGAGAAGTTGAACGATTAAATCATTTAGGAATGAACACTTCTAGGAATGAACATTTTAAATCTTCAGTCAATCTAGCCTAATCATATTCCTTAGTTTTGTCGTTGGCCTTTCCAAGTCCCAGTCCAGACTAATTTAAAAACCACCTACCTTTAAAATAACCCCAAGATAAACACAATACAATAAAAACAGATATAACAATCTGTGCAAGATATAAATCTAACCTACAACAAAGCTAAAGGAAACAATAAAATAAAACCAAATAAACATAAACTATAACTTACAGATATCTTGATTGTCTCTGGGTTCCAGGTGTTCAGCTGAACTGTTCCTGGTGGGATTGAGAGATTTCATCTTCAGCAGAAGTCTGGAGTTCAATGCAGTCAGTTCTGGTTGAAATGATTGATATCCTGGAGGAGTTGTGGAGAACTGACAACTACACGCTCTTATATTAGAGAGCCTGAGGTGGAACCACTAGAACTGCCTGGGATTGGTCAAGGAGAGGAACAATAGAACCATCTGTCCACCAATCACAACCTATATCTCAGTGTGTGTGTGTGTGTGTGTGTGTGGGTGCGTGTGTGTGTGGGTGCGTGCGTGCGTGTGTGTGTGTGTGTGTGTGTGTGTGTGTGTGTGTGTGTGTGCGTGTGTGTTTGTCCAATCCAGGGAGGGCGGGACAGAAACTGGCCAACCACTTACGGTATACCCCTTCATGTCCCTGCAAGTCCAAATTATCAAGTACAAAATAATTCAAAACAGTTGTATAAAGAAAGACAAAACAACTGTATTTTCCAAAATATAATCATGTTTTCTCTATTGCCTCAAAGATAACAATACACCTACTTATATATTAAAGGAAAATGTCAGTCTTTAGTATTATAAACTAACCGATTAAACAGAATATCATGTGGCACATTGTAAAAAGTGGTCGTCTCCCTGTATAACTGAACAGTTACTCACTAAGACACTGAGCGGACATTACATCGCAAGAATGAGAAAAGTGTTATCGTAATGATCAATTTTATTGTTTTGTATAGTGCTTTTTCAAACAAAGTTAAAACACAGCACACAACTTAATCTTTTTTTATCAATGCATCAATAAAGTTCTGCCTTCAAGAATGAAGGTAGGGTCAACTTATCTGCTAAAAGGCACTATTTTGTATTCTAGGAAAAGTAACATGAACCTAGAAAAAACAACAACTTAGTGTAATTATTATGAACTATGAACAGGAGGAGATTACCTCCATTCTGGTCTCAGAGCAGCCAGAGGCTCCACACATTAAAGATGAACAGGAGGAGATGACCTCAAGTCTGATCCCGGAGCAGCCAGAGTCTCCACACATTAAAGGAACAGGAACAGCTAATCCAAAAACCAGAGTGTGCTGATGTTTTAACGTTGACATTACTAACAGTGAAAAGTGAAGATTCTGATGAAAACATGACAGATTACATGCACCTACCTTTGTGTAAAGAGGACAATTCCCCCGAACAGCAGCAGTGGACCCCCGACCTGGTCCAGGAGGAACCAGAGCCTCCACAGATGAAAGAGGAACATGATGAGCTACATCAAAGACCAGAGGACGGTGGGTCAAAAGTTACATTACTATCAGTAAAATGTGAAGATGATGAAAACATAGAGAAAGAGCCTGTAGCCAACACCTCATCTCAACACATGAAAACACAGGCTTATGTAGAGGACTGTGGAACATCACAACCAACAAGTGGCAGTCAGCTCATATCACCACACGGTTCTGAGTCTGACACTGACGACAGTGATGATTGGCATGAGACCAGGGATCGTTTAAACAATCTGGAATCACACAAGACACAAAATATGGGAGAAAAGAGCAACAAACTGTCACATGACCTCAAATCACCAAAACACTCCATGAAAAGTAACACAGGGAAGAAAAGTTTCAGTTGCACAGATTGTGGCAAAAAGTTTAATCAAAGGATACATCTGAAGACGCACACAATGATTCATACAGGGGAAAGGCCCTTTACTTGTACAGTTTGTGAAAAGGGGTTTAGTCGAAAGAGTGATCTAAAATCACACATGACATCTCATACAGGGGAAAGGCTCTACATATGTAGATTGTGTGGCAAAGGCTGTAGTCGAAACCGTGATCTAAAATCACACATGTTGACTCATACAGGGGGAAAACCCTTTACTTGTACAGTTTGTGACAAAGGCTGTGTTCATAGTGGTCAGCTAAAACAACATATGAGGACTCATACAGGGGAAAAGCCCTTTATTTGTACAGTTTGTGGCAAAGGGTGGAGTAGCATGGGTAATCTGAAAAGACACATGGGGACACATACAGAAGAAAGACCTTTTGCTTGTACAATTTGTGGCAAAGGCTGGAGTGACATGGGTTATCTGAAAAGACACATGATGACTCATACTGGGGAAAAAACATTTACATGTCCAGTTTGTGGCAAAGCCTGTAGTCAAATGGTTAATCTGAAAAGACACATGAGGACTCATGCAGGAAGGGAACCAGTTTCCAAATGAACTATTTGGAGATATGAGGATATGTACAAAGGAGAAGATTCTCATTTGAGAGTAACACATACTTTTTTAATAATCTGATTTGATATCACACAGATATCATGTGTCAGTATGATCATTTATTGTAATCCAGGATGACAATGACAAATCACATTATCTGACGATAGCAGCATGGCTAAATAAACAATTGATACCTCTGTTGAATCTCATTAAATGTGTGTGTAGAACCTTCTTTATATTTTAGCATCAGTGAGGCATTATGCAGGACTGAAGTACATGTCATGTTTGCAATAATGGTGCAATAAAGTGCTGGCAACTTGCTTGATTTGTGAAAGTCATTATTGTGTGTTATTTTGTGTGTGTTTGGACAAACATTTGTTCTATTTTTGTATATACAGGTTTCACAGCTGTGTTGTTAATGAGATCAAATGTAGGATTGAAAGACTATAGGGATCTACTCATGTACATTATGCATTTATTGTTTTGTTTTGAGGGGCGCTAGTCCCTCCTATGTCCATCTTTTTTATAATATTACGTCTAAATGTCTATTCTACGTCATGATGACATTTTAATAAATGTAAATTGTGGTGCTTCGCACATTCACTAAGAACAATGGTTAAAGCGGGACTGACACGCCCCTCGGGAAGCTATTAAGGCTATTAACGCTAGCATCTAGATTGTGACGTAAAGTCGGGCCAGCTCAATTTGACCAATGAAATTGATCTTGTATCTGGTCTAAATGTCAGAGCGGCTCTGGGCTCTGCGAGTTAGCGTTCCTGGTGGCTATCAACTCATGCTAGTGGTTTTGAGGTCACTTTTAGCTTCATAGCTGGGTAAAAGTTTGGTGGAAAAATTATTTTTTTTGCTCGAAAATCTCGTTAGAATGATATTGAGTTGACGTGTAAGTTTTAGGGTGAACTGTTGCATAATCGCAATTTCGCGTGACGGGTTCCATCGTACCTATCTTGTCTTATCTGTCTCCCCCCGCTGACACGCCCTCAGCCGGCTAAGTGCTGAACAGGGCTCACGGAGCCCTGGAGCTTCACGTAACGTTATCACTGCCTGTGACTACTCTAGCGGCCGGCCTAACCTGTGTCCGCCCCTCTCTCTCTCTCTCTCTCTGTCTCTCTCTCTCACACACACACACACACACACACACACACACACACACACACACACACACACACACACACACAAACACACACACACACACACACACACACACTCTCTCTCTCTCTCTCTCTCTCTCTCTCTCTCACACACACACCGATATGGGGGGGCGGTCTCTCTCTCTCTCCGTGCAGCCTGCATGACTACCAGAGGCTATACCGTGTGCGCACTAGGCTGTGCCCCGGCGGTGAGAGGGGACAAACGGACGTGAGCAGGGCTGCATCCCAGCTCTGATCAGTGAGATCAGTGAGGCATTATGCAGGACTGAAGTACATGTCATGTTTGCAATAATGGTGCAATAAAGTGCTGGCAACTTGCTTGATTTGTGAAAGTCATTATTGTGTGTTATTTTGTGTGTGTTTGGACAAACATTTGTTCTATTTTTGTATATACAGGTTTCACAGCTGTGTTGTTAATGAGATCAAATGTAGGATTGAAAGACTATAGGGATCTACTCATGTACATTATGCATTTATTGTTAGTTATTGTTTTGTTTTGAGGGGCGCTAGTCCCTCCTATGTCCATCTTTTTTATAATATTACGTCTAAATGTCTATTCTACGTCATGATGACATTTTAATAAATGTAAATTGTGGTGCTTCGCACATTCACTAAGAACAATGGTTAAGACCTGAGCCTGAGCAGTGATCACATGCAATCAGAAACTCACACTGCATAGCAATGGCTGCATTCCAATGCAAATAATACTATGGAAGAATAATCTACTATAATGTCTCGTTACTGAGTGTTGTTTATTATGCAGATCAGAAAGTCTTGTTGCAATGAAACTGTTGCATTTAGCATGCAACAATGCACATGTTTCTTTGGTTTTTCCTTCTCCATCATGTCATTGTCATGCAGGCTGTTAAGTAGTCACAGTGTGTAGGGGTATATTCACATTGCATTTTAATGCTGGCAGCCAAATATTATTACAAAGAAATAAGTGTAAGTAAGTTTGACTAAGTAGGCCCAATTAAATAACAACAGACAGGAATATATCCTAATCGACCAATGTTTATTAAGTTCAGCAGAACATTTCAAGTCAACTCATTCAGCTATTGATTTTGGACAAAAATCTAATCAATTGAACAACACGACGACTGTTCAGTGTTGACATCAGTGGTCAACACTGGTTATAGCAAATTAAAAATATAGAGGAATAGAATATTTAGTTCTACTTACTACAAAGTATGTTAGTGCTAGACTAGTGCTTTGTGTTTCACTGTGAAAATTATCTATGATACTTGCATTATGGATTTTACGACACTCATCCAAAATAAATGTGTGTCTGCATACTGACGCAAAACTCCAATATAAAAAAGTATAACGTTTTAAAAAAGTATAAAAGTATAAACAAAAGTATAACGTGGGAAGAGAAAACAAAAATATGCAGAAATTACATCATCAATACTTGCAATCAAGGTGTGAGTGCGCTGATTGGTTTTTAGGTTAATCTTTCTATTGAATCTCTTCACATTATCTGGCCTTCTTTATACAGTACAACAAATTCTACATTTACCGCATCATGGATTGGTGTGCATACATTTTGTGTGCATAGTACAAGGCATATCCAAACTGTACACAGTGGTATGGTCTTTCTCCAGTGTGAATTTTGTGGGGATTTGAAGGTGCATGTTTTCCCACACAGATCACATGCATAGGGTTTCTCTATTCACAAAATAGGGTGTGCATTATCTGGTGACTAACTAAGTCTGCTTTTGTTTTGTAGCTTTCCCCACACTGTTTACAGTGGTATGGTGTGTGCATTTTCTGGTGATCCTTTAAGTGAGATTTGGTAATAAACCTGCTCCCACACTGGTCACAGTGGAATGGTCTTTCTCCGGCGTGCCTTTTCTGGTGTGTCTTAAGACTGGACTTTCTACGGAAGTGTTTTCCACACTGGTCACAGCTACGATGTTTGGGTTTAGCCAAGCCTCTTTGTTCATGTACTGCTGGTAGGACAGGGAAAATAGACGGAATATCCAACACTGGATTGGAAACAAGACAAAAGGAAGATAGTTGAGAAGTTGAACGATTAAATCATTTAGGAATGAACACTTCTAGGAATGAACATTTTAAATCTTCAGTCAATCTAGCCTAATCATATTCCTTAGTTTTGTCGTTGGCCTTTCCAAGTCCCAGTCCAGACTAATTTAAAAACCACCTACCTTTAAAATAACCCCAAGATAAACACAATACAATAAAAACAGATATAACAATCTGTGCAAGATATAAATCTAACCTACAACAAAGCTAAAGGAAACAATAAAATAAAACCAAATAAACATAAACTATAACTTACAGATATCTTGATTGTCTCTGGGTTCCAGGTGTTCAGCTGAACTGTTCCTGGTGGGATTGAGAGATTTCATCTTCAGCAGAAGTCTGGAGTTCAATGCAGTCAGTTCTGGTTGAAATGATTGATATCCTGGAGGAGTTGTGGAGAACTGACAACTACACGCTCTTATATTAGAGAGCCTGAGGTGGAACCACTAGAACTGCCTGGGATTGGTCAAGGAGAGGAACAATAGAACCATCTGTCCACCAATCACAACCTATATCTCAGTGTGTGTGTGTGTGTGTGTGTGTGGGTGCGTGTGTGTGTGGGTGCGTGCGTGCGTGTGTGTGTGTGTGTGTGTGTGTGTGTGTGTGTGTGTGTGTGCGTGTGTGTTTGTCCAATCCAGGGAGGGCGGGACAGAAACTGGCCAACCACTTACGGTATACCCCTTCATGTCCCTGCAAGTCCAAATTATCAAGTACAAAATAATTCAAAACAGTTGTATAAAGAAAGACAAAACAACTGTATTTTCCAAAATATAATCATGTTTTCTCTATTGCCTCAAAGATAACAATACACCTACTTATATATTAAAGGAAAATGTCAGTCTTTAGTATTATAAACTAACCGATTAAACAGAATATCATGTGGCACATTGTAAAAAGTGGTCGTCTCCCTGTATAACTGAACAGTTACTCACTAAGACACTGAGCGGACATTACATCGCAAGAATGAGAAAAGTGTTATCGTAATGATCAATTTTATTGTTTTGTATAGTGCTTTTTCAAACAAAGTTAAAACACAGCACACAACTTAATCTTTTTTTATCAATGCATCAATAAAGTTCTGCCTTCAAGAATGAAGGTAGGGTCAACTTATCTGCTAAAAGGCACTATTTTGTATTCTAGGAAAAGTAACATGAACCTAGAAAAAACAACAACTTAGTGTAATTATTATGAACTATGAACAGGAGGAGATTACCTCCATTCTGGTCTCAGAGCAGCCAGAGGCTCCACACATTAAAGATGAACAGGAGGAGATGACCTCAAGTCTGATCCCGGAGCAGCCAGAGTCTCCACACATTAAAGGAACAGGAACAGCTAATCCAAAAACCAGAGTGTGCTGATGTTTTAACGTTGACATTACTAACAGTGAAAAGTGAAGATTCTGATGAAAACATGACAGATTACATGCACCTACCTTTGTGTAAAGAGGACAATTCCCCCGAACAGCAGCAGTGGACCCCCGACCTGGTCCAGGAGGAACCAGAGCCTCCACAGATGAAAGAGGAACATGATGAGCTACATCAAAGACCAGAGGACGGTGGGTCAAAAGTTACATTACTATCAGTAAAATGTGAAGATGATGAAAACATAGAGAAAGAGCCTGTAGCCAACACCTCATCTCAACACATGAAAACACAGGCTTATGTAGAGGACTGTGGAACATCACAACCAACAAGTGGCAGTCAGCTCATATCACCACACGGTTCTGAGTCTGTCACTGACGACAGTGATGATTGGCATGAGACCAGGGATCGTTTAAACAATCTGGAATCACACAAGACACAAAATATGGGAGAAAAGAGCAACAAACTGTCACATGACCTCAAATCACCAAAACACTCCATGAAAAGTAACACAGGGAAGAAAAGTTTCAGTTGCACAGATTGTGGCAAAAAGTTTAATCAAAGGATACATCTGAAGACGCACACAATGATTCATACAGGGGAAAGGCCCTTTACTTGTACAGTTTGTGAAAAGGGGTTTAGTCGAAAGAGTGATCTAAAATCACACATGACATCTCATACAGGGGAAAGGCTCTACATATGTAGATTGTGTGGCAAAGGCTGTAGTCGAAACCGTGATCTAAAATCACACATGTTGACTCATACAGGGGAAAAACCCTTTACTTGTACAGTTTGTGACAAAGGCTGTGTTCATAGTGGTCAGCTAAAACAACATATGAGGACTCATACAGGGGAAAAGCCCTTTATTTGTACAGTTTGTGGCAAAGGGTGGAGTAGCATGGGTAATCTGAAAAGACACATGGGGACACATACAGAAGAAAGACCTTTTGCTTGTACAATTTGTGGCAAAGGCTGGAGTGACATGGGTTATCTGAAAAGACACATGATGACTCATACTGGGGAAAAAACATTTACATGTCGAGTTTGTGGCAAAGCCTGTAGTCAAATGGTTAATCTGAAAAGACACATGAGGACTCATGCAGGAAGGGAACCAGTTTCCAAATGAACTATTTGGAGATATGAGGATATGTACAAAGGAGAAGATTCTCATTTGAGAGTAACACATACTTTTTTAATAATCTGATTTGATATCACACAGATATCATGTGTCAGTATGATCATTTATTGTAATCCAGGATGACAATGACAAATCACATTATCTGACGATAGCAGCATGGCTAAATAAACAATTGATACCTCTGTTGAATCTCATTAAATGTGTGTGTAGAACCTTCTTTATATTTTAGCATCAGTGAGGCATTATGCAGGACTGAAGTACATGTCATGTTTGCAATAATGGTGCAATAAAGTGCTGGCAACTTGCTTGATTTGTGAAAGTCATTATTGTGTGTTATTTTGTGTGTGTTTGGACAAACATTTGTTCTATTTTTGTATATACAGGTTTCACAGCTGTGTTGTTAATGAGATCAAATGTAGGATTGAAAGACTATAGGGATCTACTCATGTACATTATGCATTTATTGTTTTGTTTTGAGGGGCGCTAGTCCCTCCTATGTCCATCTTTTTTATAATATTACGTCTAAATGTCTATTCTACGTCATGATGACATTTTAATAAATGTAAATTGTGGTGCTTCGCACATTCACTAAGAACAATGGTTAAAGCGGGACTGACACGCCCCTCGGGAAGCTATTAAGGCTATTAACGCTAGCATCTAGATTGTGACGTAAAGTCGGGCCAGCTCAATTTGACCAATGAAATTGATCTTGTATCTGGTCTAAATGTCAGAGCGGCTCTGGGCTCTGCGAGTTAGCGTTCCTGGTGGCTATCAACTCATGCTAGTGGTTTTGAGGTCACTTTTAGCTTCATAGCTGGGTAAAAGTTTGGTGGAAAAATTAATTTTTTTGCTCGAAAATCTCGTTAGAATGATATTGAGTTGACGTGTAAGTTTTAGGGTGAACTGTTGCATAATCGCAATTTCGCGTGACGGGTTCCATCGTACCTATCTTGTCTTATCTGTCTCCCCCCGCTGACACGCCCTCAGCCGGCTAAGTGCTGAACAGGGCTCACGGAGCCCTGGAGCTTCACGTAACGTTATCACTGCCTGTGACTACTCTAGCGGCCGGCCTAACCTGTGTCCGCCCCTCTCTCTCTCTCTCTCTCTGTCTCTCTCTCTCACACACACACACACACACACACACACACACACACACACACACACACACAAACACACACACACACACACACACACACACTCTCTCTCTCTCTCTCTCTCTCTCTCACACACACACCGATATGGGGGGGCGGTCTCTCTCTCTCTCCGTGCAGCCTGCATGACTACCAGAGGCTATACCGTGTGCGCACTAGGCTGTGCCCCGGCGGTGAGAGGGGACAAACGGACGTGAGCAGGGCTGCATCCCAGCTCTCTGCCGCAGCATGGAACTCCGAGTGCGAAATAGCGATTATGCAACAGCTTACCCTAAGACCTACACGTCAACTCAATGTCATTGTAAGGAAGCTTTTCGAGCAATAAAATATATTTTTTTATTACACTTTCACCTAGTATGACGCAAAAGGCCACCTCAAAACCACTAGCCTTTACTGCGCTAGCCACTCAGCTCGGCTAGATGCTAGGTCACGTCAGAGCCTGAGATATAGTCACGTGTCGTTTGAAACTGTTTTCATTCAGACCACGTGATGTACCTTATCAGCAATGTTAATCTCGGGCTTTGACACTCCCCCTTTAAGACCTGAGCCTGAGCAGTCAGAAACTCACACTGCATAGCAATGGCTGCATTCCAATGCAAATAATACTATGGAAGAATAATCTACTATAATGTCTCGTTACTGAGTGTTGTTTATTATGCAGATCAGAAAGTCTTGTTGCAATGAAACTGTTGCATTTAGCATGCAACAATGCACATGTTTCTTTGGTTTTTCCTTCTCCATCATGTCATTGTCATGCAGGCTGTTAAGTAGTCACAGTGTGTAGGGGTATATTCACATTGCATTTTAATGCTGGCAGCCAAATACTATTACAAAGAAATAAGTGTAAGTAAGTTTGACTAAGTAGGCCCAATTAAATAACAACAGACAGGAATATATCCTAATCGACCAATGTTTATTAAGTTCAGCAGAACATTTCAAGTCAACTCATTCAGCTATTGATTTTGGACAAAAATCTAATCAATTGAACAACACGACGACTGTTCAGTGTTGACATCAGTGGTCAACACTGGTTATAGCAAATTAAAAATATAGAGGAATAGAATATTTAGTTCTACTTACTACAAAGTATGTTAGTGCTAGACTAGTGCTTTGTGTTTCACTGTGAAAATTATCTATGATACTTGCATTATGGATTTTACGACACTCATCCAAAATAAATGTGTGTCTGCATACTGACGCAAAACTCCAATATAAAAAAGTATAACGTTTTAAAAAAGTATAAAAGTATAAACAAAAGTATAACGTGGGAAGAGAAAACAAAAATATGCAGAAATTACATCATCAATACTTGCAATCAAGGTGTGAGTGCGCTGATTGGTTTTTAGGTTAA